>NC_132780.1:59957437-60260467 GCF_048418805.1 Vulpes vulpes
TTTATTAAACAAAATGAATTTAAGAACACGCCTTGTTTATGGGAATAATTAACATCATAAAGACATCCATTTTTGCTAATCTGATTTATAGTTTCAATGTAATTCCAATTAAAATCCCACTAAGTTTTTTTCTTTTTTAAGATTGTATTTATGTATTCATGGGGGGGGGGGGCAGAGACACAGGCAGAGGGAGAAGCAGGCTCCATGCAGGAAGCCTGACGTGGGACTCGATCCCCAGGTCTCCAGGATCACACCCCAGGCTGAAGGCGGCACTAAACCGCTGAGCCACCGGGGCTGCCCAAAATCCCGTTAAGTTTAATGGAATTTGATTTTAAAATATATACAGATGAGCAAAGGCCAACAATAGTCAAGATACTCCTGAAGGATAAGCTGCCTTCCCAAAAGCAAGACAGTATAAAGCTATAGTTATGAAAACATGGGATAAGGGCAGAAAAAAAATTGTTCAAAGCAATGGAATAGACAACCAAGAAACAAAATCACAGTATCTACCTAAAATTTTGCTCTAAAACAGAGGAAGGTACACAGCACCACAGAAAGAAGGAACCATTCAATGAAGGAGCTAGGCCAATTGAATATTTATATGGTAAACCATGAAACTGAAGTAAGTCCTCATGCCACACACAAAAATCAATTCCAGGTGAATTAAAGACTCACACATAAAATGCAATTTTAAAACCTCCAGAAAAAAAGAAAAGAAATGGAAAAGTAGCTTTCTGTCTCTGGGGAAGAGGTAAGAAAAAGGATTTCATCCTGAAGAAATAAAAAGCATGACCAAAAAAGATGATTACACTAAAATTAAAAACTTGTACTCATCAAAAGAAAAAGATAAGCTTCAAACTGGGAGAAGATGTAAGCAATAGATGCAAAAAAAAAAAAATGGATATACAGAATATACAAGGAATTCCTACAAACAGTAAAAACCAAGCCACCCAATAGTAAAATGGCCAAATACCTCACAGAATAGGAAACACATAAGGCCAAAAAATATGAAAAGGTATCTGAACATATTAGTAATCAGGAAAATATCAACTCATTGACATACTTTACATCCTCTACTGGTAAAAAAAAATTAAGAAGGATGATAATAATAATAATAATAAAAAAAGAAGGATGATAATATCAAGTTTTAAAGATGTGGATTAATGGGAGTGGCTAAAAGGAGTATAAAATCGTTAAATCTCTTTTGAAACCAATTTGAACTACCTTCTGGGAGAACGGTTCATACCCTATTTTTCAGCAATTCCAATCTCCAATGAATGTATATATACCTTAAAGAAATTGCTTATATATGCAAGAAGTGTATAATATTCATAACAGCATTTGGCACAGTTGATCATCTTTTTTTGAACCATTTTTTTCATTAACTTCTTTGATCTCGTTCCTTTTTCTTCCTGTTGTACTGTTTCTTCTCAATCTCCTTTCCTAGTTGTTTCTTATTTTCACACCCTCTAAAAATCAGAATGACTTGTCTTTCATCTCCTTCTATCTCCATTTGTTTCCCTGTATGATTTCATTATTTCATCCAGTCCCATGGCTTTACCACTCATATGCTCCACAAACTCCACCCTGCCAGTGTCTTATATCCAAAAATTCTGTTCAACATTTCCACTTGGATGTCTTGGAGTGTAGAAGTCATTCAGGCTGTTCAAAAATATTCCTGTTCTTCCTAGCACTGAACTTCCCCATCTCCTCTGAAATTATTAGGCATGATCATATGACCAAGTGGTCAATGAAATGTAAGCTAAACAAAAACAATTTTCAAGAAACACTAGTGTCCATTGTAATCTCAAACTTAATATGGCCACTCTCTACCTGCTTGTCTCTGAATATTCTCCCATCTGACCAAATGGTCTCATCATTTATCTTATTGTTCAGGCCCAATCTGAGTTCTTATTCTTTGTCTTTTCTGCAACTTCAGACATTTAGTAAGTTCTACTGCGTTACCTTTAAAGTAGATACCAAATCCCACAACTTCTCACCATCTCCACTGCAAATACCCTAGGCTCAACCACACTATTTTCAATACCATAGTGGAAAGTTGTGATAATATGCAAACTAGTTCCCTAGATTTCCAGTCTCCTTACCACAGACCTAAGGCCCTACACCATCTGCTCCTTCCTGCTCTGACCTCAATCTATCTCACATTCTCCAAAGATACTCTAACCACATGGGCCTTCTCCAAACACAGGAACATGCCATGTTCAAGGCCTGTATGTTTGCCATTCCCCTTTCAAATTGTTCAAATCTCTGCTCAAACATCATCTCCTCAGAGTGGCTTTCCTCATCACTCTACATCCTCTACACTTTACACAAACCCCGGTCATTTTATGTGCTAGTTACTGATTTATTGCTCCAAGTTCATTCTTCATTGTCTGCTTTGCAAATATAGAGCTGGGTCCCTTAAATATCTTTTTCTAGATGGCATGGTGAGAAGCTTTGTCAATAGAAGACACTAGAGAGATACTCTAAGAGAAGGGAGGTCTCCTTCCTATTTCCTGGTTCTTTAAAAACACCAGACTCCAACAGTGCAGGCCAGTTCTCCAAGCATCTAGCTCTTGAAGTACAGAAGGTCAGCAGCACAAAGCCAACAGCTTTCCCCAGCATTCTCTCTCCCTTTGGAGGCTTCAAATCATAGTATATCTGGCAAAACATGTCCCCATGAACAGCTGTCAAGGGTGCTCTAGAACAAGGGTTGATAAACCTTTTCTTAAAGGGTTAGATAAATATTTTGGGCTTGCAGCTCATAAGGTCATAATACTGCCCTTGTAGCAAGAAAGCAGGTACAAACAATATGTAAACAGATTGAGCATGGTTATGTCCCAATGGAACTTTACAAAACAGATGACTGGCCATGGGCCATGGTTTGCCAATCACTGCCTTAGAAGGTGTATTTCTCCACAAGTTCTGAAGGATGAACTTCCAGTAAGTTCCAGTATGCCACCAGTGCCTTCTTTCCCATGAAGGGAGATGTGGTCATATTGTTTTTATAACTGCCAATCCTATATTCTTTAGGGTTTTTAACTCCATTTCCCCTGATACAGTAATTCTCTAAGCTTCCCCTGTTTAAAATATTTAAAAACAGTTATTTCCCTCTTTTGTTCTTTTATACTATGTGACATCTGTCTCCTAATTGGACCCTGATATCTCTCTTTACCCTGCTTTACTTCCTTCATGGTACACACCACTAACTGAAATTATATTACCTGTGTTTGCTTACTTTTTAATTATCAGCGTCCTCCACTAGAATATAAGCTCTATGAAGTCACTTTGTTTACTACTAAATAAATGTATTCCTAGTACCTAGGATACTGCCTGGTCACAACATATTCATGATAAATACTTGTGAGTGACCAAATAAGTGAATTGTTGGCTAGAGTGGACCAAAATATCTTTTTAGAAGTTCAACTCATGGATTATATCAAATGAAACGATGAATGCCACCTTGCTTGTATCTGCATGTGCTCTCCCCCTTTCTTTCATACAACCCTCATTCACTCATACTCCGTGTTTCTGCTTATGGTATTCCTTCAGTCTCTACTCTAAAATTAGTAGATAACCTCTGAGTGCAAAAATTCCACCATACTGCCATTTAAACCTGTGAGGCTCAAACAATACAATCCAAAACTTTCCCAACACATTCCATAAGGGGCACAAAAGTCACACTGACTGAGGTGGGAGAGACAGGTAGCTTCTTTTTAGGCTTTATTCATAAAGGTTGGTAATCTTCCAAATAATAAGTTGCTACTGCTCCAAAAGGGTAGTCAGTTAAAAACATCCAAAATATTCTTACTAATAATCTAATACTTCAATCCCATTACTTTAAAACATTTTTCAGAATAGAAATTTGTAGTTTTAGCCAGTCCATAACTTAATGTTCACCAACTATTCCTTCTGAGTTTCTAGCTCATCCTCTCTTACATATACAAATAAAAATTTTTCATCAGGACGCCCAGGTGGCTCAGCAGAAGTGCCTGCCTTTCAGCCCAGGGGATGATCCTGGAGTCCTGGGATCGAGTCCCACGTTGGGCTCCCTGCAGGGAGCCTGCTTCTCCCTTTGCCTAAGTCTCTACCTCTCTCTCTCTCTGTCTCTCATGAATGAATGAATGAATGAATGAATGAATAAATAAATAAATAAATAAATAATATTCATCAATGAATCTTCCATCACTTTTCTGTAGGCTCACCTAAGGTAGATTTTTACTCCTATTGTGCCACACCTACGGCTTTCTTGTTTTCACTTGAGGATAGTGTAATAGTGCAATGGTTACTCCGAAGTTCAAAACAATACTAAGACATCAAATTCTGGACGCTCAAATTATTCAAAATAGCTAGAAGACCCTGGATCAATACTCGTTTTGCTCCATTTCCTTCCTATTTCCTGATTTGTCTCTGTTGATTTGAGAGGGATGGAGAAGTAGAGAATGTCACAGGGCACAAAAGGCAGAAAAGATGGGTAAGAGGTCTTTTTTTTTTTTTAAAAAAGATTTTAATTTATTTATTCATGAGAGAGAGAGAGAGGCAGAGACACAGGCAGAGGGAGAGAAGCAGGCTCCATGCACAAAGCCCGATGCGGGACTTGATCCCGGGTCCCGAGGATCACGCCCCGGGCGGAAGGCAGACACTTAAAACCACTGAGCCACCCAGGCTGCCCCCCACCCTTTTTTTTTAAAGTAGGTTCTACGCTTAGTATGGAACCCAATGTGGGGCTTGAATTCATGAACCTAAGATGAAGACCTGAACTGAGATCAGTAATTGGACACTTAACTGAGCCATCCAGGCACCCAGAGTATGGGGTCTTTAATGGAAATCCTTTCTTGTTTTTCTCAAACCATCTGAAGAACAGAGACACTAACAAAACAATTACTTCCAGTTCTTTCTTGCTCTTGTAACTACTTCACTTCAACGTACACTATCAAATTTCAGTAACAGTAAAGGCTGTTCCTCTCTATCAATGGCAAGAACTTCCATCCAACTTCCACAACCTCTTGTCCCTGAATATCAAGTTTCTGCAGTTGCTTCCAAGTTAAACCTGTGCCTTCTGTTTAGGACTCAGTTACATTTAAAAAAGCTTTAGGTTGTCCAACAATATTATCTTTGTCCCTCATTCTGGCAATAGACTGCCTACCAGAGCCAAAATAGCTATATAAAATTTTGAAGTTATGGGAAATGTAAAAACAAACAAAAAAATTAGAAAAAACAAAGAAACTTTTAAAGGGAGAATATGAGAAAAAATAAAATATATATAAATGTTTTAAAGACACTCTGGATCTAAAGACATTTCTGTTATTTGAATCAATAACATATTCAGTATAATTTTGCTTGGAATATTCTATGTCAATAATTAATCATGAGAATGGGCATTACTTTATTTTTCATTTTAGTCATACTACAAGTTTTAAGAAAAACTGTTATAAGAGTAAGTCTTCAGGAATATTAAGCCAGGCTTTTCAAACTGCAGTTGGTTAAGTTTTTTCTCCTTACCTTACACTCAAGCTAGAAGAGTAAATTATTTTCCAAAAGAAAAAAAAAATTGCATAGAAGATTGCCTGGTTTCCAAAACATCTGCTGCTTCTAAAAAGCCTTAATATGATTTTCACTCAGATAGTATAAATGCTAAATTACCGCGACAGAAATTCAGCAAAACATGTTTGAAGGAAACCAGAAACAACCATAAATAGCATCTTCTAAAAGATGAGAGTAACTTATTTTGTTTTTCCATTTAACATCATTGTTTACTTAAGAGTTTTACCTTTCCCTTCATTGTTAACACTGTTCTTGGAAAAATCTGTGGGAAAGTAATAGAGACAGACTTCCTAAGCAACCAAGCTAAACCCTACACAACATTAATCCACTACTGTTCACTGACTTGAGAAAGGGTAACATTTTGATATAACACTAAATATTGTGCCAACCTATGTTAAGTGAAGTGCTGTTGATAGAAGACTGATCTCTGATCTGGGAGGTCAGAAATCTATGTTAGAGTCTCTTCTCCATTAATAGCTAGCTTTATAATTATGGATAAGAAGTCTACTCTAAGCCTCAAATCCTCATCTATATAATAATGAGACTAAAGTAGATTAGCGCTAAGATTCTCTTCAGGCATAATGTCATTCCCACCATTTTTATTATATATTCTAAGGATTTCATTGATTCATCAAACATTTATTAAATACCTACTGTGTCCTTGGCACAGACACAGTCTTTGCCCTCACTGAATTTATATTTCCGTTGTCCCATTATCTATTAGAAAATGAGTAAAACATAAGCTTAGACTTAACAATGGGATAAATAATTATTTTTAAATGGCCATCCAAGCCAAAAGGTATGATAAAATCAGCTTGGTTGGGGAGAGATTCTCAGACCAATCTCTAATACGAATACAAGGCTGAGTAACAGCAGTCTGTGCTGACCCATCCCTGTCAACTTTTAATCCTTCTGACTGATGAAAAGCATGAGACATCTGTTTATTTTTAAGTGTACGCTGGCGGCTGTCTTCCTTATTTTCACCTTTCTTTGTACAACTGCACAGAATTCATCAAACGCTCAACACACACCATACAACTGGTGATACTGACCTTCAAGAAAATTAAGTCCTAGAAAGGGTATATATATAAAATTAAAAAGAAAAGAAAAGAAAAAGAACAAATGACAGTGATAGGCGGAAGAATACGGTGTTACAGCAGTCAAAAACTTCATGTACTCCATACAGTGCTCCTGCCTCTTAAGATAAAAGTAAGTAAAACTGAGCTCCTGTAACAGGAAAGGAGAAAGAGAGGAGGTAACATGTACTTAGCACTTAACAGGTGCCAGGCACGGGGAAGGCAGTTTTCACTTACTCTTCCCCGGCCCTCTGAACAAGGTGGTATCCCAAACAGATGATCAATCGCAGCCAGAAAAAAAAAAAAAAAGAAAAAAATCCACTCCACTTCACAATACGCCCCCCAAAACAGCCCGAGCGCATTCGAAAGCAAATGCACTGTTGACGTCATCATCATTCTGCTTAGAATCTTAGTATTTGAAACTGGAAGAGTCCCGGGTCACCCGGGCAACCCCATTCATCTTGAGGACGACGCAACTCAGGCCAGACGAGATAGGGAGCCTGCCTAAGGTCACCATCGCTGCGCAGGGGCGGAGGGCCGGGCTCAAGCCCACGGCCGGGGCAGGCATCGCATCCCACTCTCCCAGCAACTGTTCGGTGAAACTGATTCATTTTGGCTTCTCGCTGAGTTAGTGGACACCCAGCAGAGCACTTTTATTAAAAATGATCACAAAAAAAAAAAAAATCTGTTTCTACAAATGGCTCAGAATTCCCCCCCCGCCCCGCACACACAAGAACCATGTCCCGTTTTCTACCTAAAATTTCGAGACCTACTGAGTGAGCACCAGTGGAAGCAGCTGCGTTTGCTGGTACCTGCGCCCCCGACTGCTCTCCTGGGGGGGGGGGGGGGGGGCTCCAGGTGCAAAGCGGGGTATGTTTTCCAGTGAGGAGAATCAGGTCGCGGAGGGAGAAGATCCCTCAGACGAACGCCCCCCCCGCCCCCCCCCCCGGCGAGGGAGGGCGGAGGATGAGTGTGCAGGAACGTGGCTCCCGCGCCCGCCGCTCGTCGGCCGCCCCCCTGGCCCCGCCGTGCCGGTTCCGAACGCCGCCGGGGGCCGGACCGTTACGGGGCCGCCCGGGCCGCGGCGCCCGCGCGGGCCGCCCCTCCCCCACCGCGGCCTGAGCCCGCGGCGCCGGCCGGGACCCCCGCGGCTCCCCCGCGCGAACAATACAAGGGGTCCCTCGCGAGCCTGAACGCCGGGGCCGCGCCGCCCGCCGCCCCGCGGGCCTCGCCGGGCCTCGAGCCGCAGGCCGCGACAGACAAGCCCGCGGGAGCCGCGGGAGTCGCGGCGGTTAGTCAGGGGGTTCGGAGGCCGCCGTGCCCTCGCCCGTACCTGGCTCCAGGTGATGAACTCGTTCGTGTGGGCTTCCTCCACAAGCGTCCACAGCTTGCTGAGGAAAGCCGGCACGTTTGAACTCTGCTTCATTGTTAACGAGACGCTGGGATTCCGAATTCTACACCCGAACACGGCGGCGGCGGCGGTGGAGGCGGCGGCGGTGGTAGCGGCGGCGGCAGCGGCGGCGGCGGCGGCAGCTGCTGCTCCGGGAGAACGCCCACCGCGCAGGCGCAGCAGCTCTCGGGCCCCGCCCCCCCCTCAGCCTCGCCGAGCGCGCAGCGGGGCGGGGCGGACCGGCCGCCGCACATGACGGACAAGCCCCGGCGTTCGGCCCGTGCGCGCTGGGCCCGCGCCGGCCCCGCTTCCGACCAATCGGAGGCGCGGGTCGCAGGACAAAGGAAAGCTATTGGACGCCGCGGACGGCGGGGGGGCGGGAGCAAAGGGGGCGCTGCCTTCTCATTCGCCTTTTATACCCGAGCCGTCACTGTAGCGGACCTCGGGCGCTGTGGGCTGTGTTTGGCTGTTTCACGTGGAGACGGCTTAGGGTTTCCGAGCTGGGGCCGGGAGGCTACGGAAAGCCCTCCGGGGTGTTTCAGCAGTAGGATTGGCCGGCGACGCGTGGTGTGCGCCGGCCCGGAGGAAGTATAGTGATTCACGTGGGGGGGGGAGGGGAGAGGGCAGGGGAGGGCAGCAGCTTGCAAACGTGATGTGCTAGGCCCCAACTTGAAACTGTCTCACAAATAAGTAAACCTCGCCCTTAAAGTTTCATTAGGAGGAAAAAGAAAAAAAAAAAAGTTCCATGAACATAACGTTCATCAAAAAGAGGAATTTAAATATCCTAAGTACTGCAGGGAAGCAGGAAGGGTAATAGACACCCTACACCGCTGGTTGTTAATTGAACGCCGTGTGCTCGGCACAAAAAAGAAATGGTCTCGCTTGTAGCCTTTCAGTAAATTAAAATAATTATTCCTGCATACACGTAACAAGTATGCTCCTGTTTCCTAGAGATCGTCTGATACAGTGCGGGGGGGAAAGCTGGACCTGGAGTCAGCACAGCTGAATCTAAACCCAGCTTCAAGGACACTTCAGTGGATATTAGATTACACCAGTTCTGTGTAATTTAGAGTAGCCCTTACTCTGTCAGAGCCAGACTACTCCATCTCCTCATTGGAACTAAGATTATCCCTCCTTTTTACCCATGTGAGATAATATTAATTGGTGTAGCAATAAAAAAAAAAAAAACCTTCCAAATTAAACTTTTCCTTTATGCAAAAATCACGTGAATATTAATTCACAAACAAGTCAGAGATAATATTTTATACAGAACTCCTGGGTGCATGTAAAATAATACCTTAAAAAGTAAAATGCAATTTCCAGCGAGCAAATATTTATTGAATAGTGACTCTCTGTTCAGCCCTCATCTGTTTGCTGAAGCAAAACCAAATACATGGTGGGATGTATCCAATACAGCCAATGTATCTGCATGAAAAAACTAATACTTGAGAGTACTTATATAAGCCTAAGGTGGGGGATCCCTGGGTGGCACAGAGGTTTGGCGCCTGCCTTTGGCCCAGGCGCGATCCCGGAGTCGGGCTCCCGGTGCATGGAGCCTGCTTCTCTCTCTGCCCCTCTCTCTCTCTGTGACTAGGGTTTTCTATATTTTATCTGTCCTATTCCCACAACAACCCAATAAAGTTTATCTTATCATCCCATTTTTACAATGAAGATTCTAAGGCCCAAAAATGAATTAATTTATCTGTATTGTAGCTAGTAAATGAGAAATGGAATTTACACCCAGGGTTTATTAAGCTCAAAAGTCTGTGCTCTTTCCATTGCATGATGATGGCACAACCTCCTTAAGAGGCTTATATTCTAACTCAAGAAACAAGATAAACACAATGATGAGCAATTACTATTTTTTTAGAAAAAGCTAAATTTGGGGATTCCTGGGTGGCTCCATGGTTTGGCCCCTGCCTTCAGCCCAGGGTGTGATCCTGGAATCCAAGGATCGAGTCCCACATCAGGCTCCCTGCATGGAGCTTGCTTCTCCCTCTGCCTGTCTCTGCCTTTCTCTCTGTCATGAATAAATAAATAAAATCTTAAAAAGAAAAAGCTAAATTTATGGTATTAAAAATACTAGGAAAGTTGAGAAAGAGATAAATTAAGTTGATAAGAGAAGATATCATGGAGGATGGTGACCTTAAGTTGGATCTTGAAGTATGGTTACATTGGAATAGCTGAAAGGAAGACAACAGTGGCCAAAATGAGAGGCTATTGAGCATGATCCGTCTATGGAGAATGACGGCTCCAGAGGTACGACTAGTAATGTCTGAGGGGGAAGATATGGCCTCCTTTCATGGCATTGAGTTATTTCCATCTGAAAAAAAAAAAAAGTGTAGTTAGATACAAGCAGAAACTACTCTGGGCATTCAGTTATAGGCTTGGGGGTTAGTGCGGCTCTGGACTTCAAATGCTTGGTTTAATGCTCTGCTGTCGCTGTCTTGAAATTCTTCCTTTTTTTTAACAAGGCATCTTGCATTTTCATTCTGAATTGGGCACTGCAAATTCTGTAGCAGGTCTACTTTTAATATATTGCATCTTGTAGACAGGTGTTCTCAAACATGCATCCAAACCACTTGGAGAGGAGATGCTGTTAGTATAGCAAATAAATAAATATCATGTAGATAGTATTTATTCACTTATGAGGCCAGCTAAGGGGATAAATTATTAACCAGGGGACCTGGTGATGAGACCTGGAAATATTGAGTGTGTCTAAAATCTCGAGGCTTTGGAATTGAAACTATGTTTTTCATACTCTGGCACATATAGGTACATATTTTTCCTTTAAATCAGAGTGACTCCAACTTCAGCCTATGTCAGCATAGCCTGGAGGGCTTCAGAAAAAACAGATTGCTGCTTTTCCTCCCTCTCCACAAGAGTAGGTGGGGGGTTCAGGGTAACAAGTATTTCCAACAAATCCCCAGGTGATGCAGATACTGCTGACCCTAAGAACCACTGTTATAGAGAAAAAAAAATAGTAAAAACTGACCTTCCTTTGCTAACATGTGCAGACTTATTACTCACTTTTCATCTCAACAAAATCCAAATATTCCAGAAATAAAATAAACTGTGTTTTCTTTTTCTATGGACTTAATCCTTAATATTTATTATAATAAACTTTTTTTGAAAACTTTAAGAACTGACTAGAGACATTTTGGGGAGAAGAGAAAATCACTATTGACTCATTTGCACTTGTATTGCACTCAATTATAAAACTTGAGAAGGGAGGAAAACCAAATCATGCTAATTCACAGATATTTGCCATCTACAAATCCCATAAATATAAGAAGAAACAGGTGGCCTGGGTGGCTCAGTTAAGCAACTGCCTTCAGCTCAGGCCATGATCCCAGGGTCCTGGAAATTGTGCCCTGAATTCGGCTCCCTGCTTAGCAGAGACCCTGCTTCTCCCTCTTCTGCTGCTGCTCCCCCTGCTTCAATGCAGTCTCTCTGTCCAATAGATAAATAAAATATTTTAATATATATATATAAGAAGAAACAAATTTGACCCAGTGTCCACAATTTTGTAACATCTACAATATTAGAAAATAAAAATGTCACTTTCTGAAAGTGAGTTTCCTCCTGTTGACTCCAAATTCTAAAAGTTAAAATATCTCCGTGGCTCATTTCCAGACTGAGTGTACGATTTACAAGATTTAGAATAACATTAGAAAATATGAGTGACTTAGGCTTTACTTAGGAAACAGAAAAGCATGTTGTAATATGCCTTACTGCTTCAAAGCCTCTCATTCAGATTGTACAAATTCAATCTGATCAATTATGCAAAACTAATTGGAATCAGCAGTACAAGCACAACACTAGCTTCTAAAGATTGTTTTATAAGTAGAGCATGATTGGAACCAAAGGTGAACTGCACAGAGGTTTTCATCTACATTCCTATCTGGACACAGTGTTGAGTTTTTTCAATTTTGGAATGACTCAGCAGGCCTTTGACAAATCACTAGACACCTCCAAGTCCTAGATCCTTACACTAACAAATGTGATTGAAAATACCTGTTATATATACTTCACAGAGTGGTTTTGAGGATCAGATAAATTACTTCTTCAGCCCATCTCACAATCTTGAGATATCTTTCTGAAGCACAAATCTGAAAAGGTCACTTCCTGACTTAAAACCATTCAGTAGCTTCCCATAAATTTCAAAATACATTCAAACGCCTTAAGATGGCATAAATAAATTCAAACCCATAAGGTGTGCTCTGATGCCACCCGTCATTCCAGTCATTGGCTACCACTCTTCACCTTACTCCTACACTTAGCACACCCAACTGCTTGATACCCTACTGGTCAGGTTCATTCACACTTCTACATATTTCCACAAGCTGTTGCTCCTGTGTAGAGAACCGTTCTTCTACCCCATTAGACCTCACATTTCTCCTTAACCTTCAAAGTCATGTCCAATTCCATAGAGAAGTCACCTCTTTTATGAAACTTCCTGGAGACCTTTATTTTTAGCACTTATTACATCATATTGTAATTATTTACAGGTATTTTTTTCATACTAGTCTATACAACTTCAACATAACAACTATGGCTATCACAGTGTCTCGCACATGTTCCACTCAATAAATATTTGTTGAATTAATCAATGAATACATGAACAGATGAGTACTAAAGTCACTTAGCCTTCCATGGTTCCCAAATTTGGGATTAGTGGCTTCCCTCATATGCTTCCATAGCATATGGAACTTGGTATTTACCACACTGCTGTTGCTCATTTATTTCTGAGCAGCCCTTAAGGACCTGAAACATTGTCCATACAATGTTCACTGTTGTATCCCTAGCAGCAAACATGGTGCTAATAATATAGGAACTGCCAACAAATATTTGTTGAGTGAATAATTTTAGCTTTTGAAACCCTTTGGATAGAATGTACTCTATTAAATAGTAAGGGAACTCCTTATAAGTTATTAGATTTCAATCCATATAAACTTTTTAGCTAAGAGAAGAAAATGAAGAGAAGGAAAATTTAGGGATAGCTCAACTGAGAAGCATGTGATTGAGGAGCTATTAGTAGAGCAAATATCAGAATTCTGAAAATGCCAGACATTAATGGAATGTTATAGTCCCAGGCTTGAAGTCATTTGTGTTTGAAACAAACAGCACTTTGGTAACAGTGAGAAAACGCTTAAATACTATATACTAGGCTTTTGAATAAGTAGAGAGCTAAGAAAAAAAACTGTGAAAGTTAATTCCTTAAAATTTTTAAGAAGACCAAGGAAGAAACTTTTTTCTAAGGCTACAACTTGGGTGCAGAGACTCTGGCTGAATAAGCCTTTTACATGGACCTGTGTTACTACCACTTGTACCAGATTGGGGATAGGACTGCTGTACATGAAACTTTCACTCTAAGCCAAATTGGGTAAAATCTGACCCATCACCCAACAAAGGTGTTAAGTCCAGGTTTGCACAACTCTTTCCATTTAGTACTGAAAGTCCCTATGCCACAGGTACTCCCTTAGCCCCAGGCAAACCAGGATGGTTGGTCACACTAACTCTAGCCTCTTTCAGTTATTGACGTTGGACAAGGAGCAGGGAACTCATCCATCTAAGCCAAATAACTCATATAACAGCCAGTGCAGATAAGTGATCTAACATTTAAATGCAGTTCTTACTTACTCTTTTCTGGAAGCAGGGTGTAGGTACTCTTTCATGGTATCCCAACAGCTCGATGATAAATAGAAGACCTCCATGTATCCTGCAAATCCGTATCCCAATGGAGGCCTAGACTCATGCAGACAGACATTAAGACAGAAAACAGGGATCCCTGGGTGGCGCAGCGGTTTGGCGCCTGCCTTTGGCCCAGGGCGCGATCCTGGAGACCCGGGATCGAATCCCACGTCAGGCTCCCGGTGCATGGAGCCTGCTTCTCCCTCTGCCTGTGTCTCTGCCTCTCTCTCTCTCTCACACTGTGTGCCTATCATAAATAAATAAAAATTTAAAAAAAAAAATTAAAAAAAAAAATTAAAAAAAAAAAAAAAAAAAAAAAGACAGAAAACATAAGGCCAGAAAACTTAAAAAGACTAGAATCAATAGAAAAATGTGGTAGATTAGTGACATGATCTTGATATAAGCCTTCCATTACTTCTAAGAATAGCATCATGCTAGGGCTCCAGTTTCTATCCCTCTGGGACTGGTCTTGCTCCAAGTAGAAGAAGTAGCTAAGATAGGTGTTTGGACTTCATCTTTCTAGACAGCAGGGTTTAGATGATCATTGCATTCTAATTTGATGGTGGAGATCTGAGCCCCTTCCACAATTAAATGAACTGGGTTATATGGCTCGAGGACAGAAAAATCTACTTACACCTTGAAAGCAAGATTAAACTGAAGAAATTGGCTTCAGTTAGGAGGTAACCACTGTCATGTATGCCATGATCTGGGAGATGTGTACGGAGAAGTGGCAATGATTGTAACACTTCTAACCTCTTTAAAGTTTAGCCAAGTCCTGTGAGCAGCAGGGACCAGTGGAAAAGGGAGAAGTCTTTTCTAGTGTATATGTTCACAGTGTGGTTTAGAATAGATTGAACAGAATTATTTCTGACCTTCCAGAGAAAAGTCTGGCATTGTTTGAATCAAGGACTTGCAAGAATACATTAAAGAACTATTAATTAATGGCAGGACCCTTCATTATAAAGATCTTAAATATGAGAATTATTACATTTCCTATAATTTACTTTAAAAGGATGCTATTGGGAATCCCTGGATGGCGCAGCGGTTTGGCGCCTGCCTTTGGCCCAGGGCGCGATCCTGGAGACCCGGAATCGAATCCCACGTCGGGCTCCCCGTGCATGGAGCCTGCTTCTCCCTCTGCCTGTGTCTCTGCCTCTCTCTCTCTCTCTCTCTGTGTGTGTGTGACTATCATAAATAAATAAAAATTTAAAAAAATAAATAATGATGCTATTGAAACAGTGGTCTATACTGTGATAATTCATTGTAATCTAACCCTAGGGGCAGTTAGTTAACATTTGAAATACCCTAATTAGAAATGCATACTCGAGAGGTGGTTAGTTAGCACTTGAAAGACCAATCAAAAGCCTCCTCCCTGAAGGCTTTGTCTTAAGTTTATTTTTTTTTCATCAATACCACACATTTTGTTAATTAGGCAAATAGATGTGGAAATGATTTTTCCTTGGTAAAATGAATGAGGTTCATGATATGTGTTTGGGCTAGATACAGTGTATTGGCTTTCTCCAATCTTAACTAACCTAGGCTTCAGTATATCTTGAGCCAGTAGCCTATGCCCTTCTGTGTCTAAGATTAGGTACCCTAATTTTAGGATTCTCATAGGTCCTGTATTTAGAGGACTTTCTTGGTCAGTCCTGGAGATTTGGGTACTCTGGGTCAAAGTAAAAATGGGGTCCCACATACATATTTTAGAATGTTTAAAGATGACCTATCAAGTTAACCAACTGTCAAGTAAAATATATGCTCTTTTCCTACCTTGATAAATGTCTTCATAATAACAAATTTGAAATATATATATAAAGCTATGGTTTTATAAGAATTGAAGTTAGCAAAATATCCAAAAAGACCAAATTTAATTATTATTGTCTGGCATTCTGTCAGTTGGGATGTCTTAGAGGATCAATAAAATAAATACATATGTAACTCATAAATTATCGTATGTTTATTCTATAAAATTGTTTTATTTCAGCAAAATCATTAGTTGGGTTGCTATTTTCACATGATCTGTGTTCCATTTGATGATAATGATCAAAGCATTAAAAATGTAATCACTTTCAAAGAAAGTGATTTAAAATCTAAATTTGAGTATAGTTCATAAAATATTATATAAAGTAAGTACAAAAAATGAGAAATTAAAGTTATATTAGTATGTTTAAGTTATAAAACATTAAGAATTATGTAACAAAATTTAATAATAAATATAAATTGTAATGAATACATTTTAAATTTTAAATGGTTCCACTTTTGGCTATTGTGAGTAACACTGCTGTGAACATTGCTGCACATACATAATTTTATGCATTTAGCTTTTCTTGCTTGACAATGCACGCTGGAAATTCTTTCAAGTCAACTGACGTAGCTATAATTTACTTCTTTTAATGACTCCATGGTATTCCATGGTGTGTGTGGAGCACAATATATTCAGCCATTCTGCTACTTACTGGTGGGCATCTGCTTTGTTTCAAGGCCTTCATTTATTTATTTATTTCACTCTGAAAGATGCTGCAAAAAAAAAAAAAATCCTTAAACATGTCTTTAAATGTTCATGCTTTTATTTTCCAGATTAGTGAATTCAGATTTTCCTGTATAATTTGCATGGTAAATCTACACCTCCTATTATTGTGCTGGTATATAAAAAGAAAGTCCTGCTGATTAAAAAGCCCCGCTTTTGAGCTAACAGAATGCTATTGTACATGTATCCAACACTATGACGCTTCCTAGCAACCAGAAATGTCAACATCATGCTTCTGTGGTAATAGCAAAGGTTTAAGCTTGATAGAGAAGGATCTAATATTTGGTGCTAATGGGAGTTTCGACTATTACATAGAAATTTCAAAAGTAATAGCTTTATTCTTCAGTATTTTCATAAAAAAATAATGCAAAGCCAGAAAACTATAAATTTTGTTACACATGACTTTGCAGGCGTTGTTGGTTGCTTCTGGGCCTGTTTAGTTCTAGTTTACTTTTCACTGGACTAAACTCATAATTGTCAGTAATGATCTCTAGTCCTTGTCATCTGTGTGAAAAGAGTAAAGGAAAGGAACTAGGGTTACGAAGATACTTACTGAAATTGAGTCCCAGAGATGTTTGATCACATTTTCATACATTCACAGTTGGTATGATACATATTTAATTTTTTGATTTGGAAGTTTTTTTGTTTTAAAGCATATGTCTTTTCACCACATTGTTTATAATTTACCCTCTGAGGACCCTAAAGGAATTCAGACCACATGTAGTATCCCAAGTCTCCTATCTGGTGTGCCTGGAGTGAGTGCTTGGCTTTCCAAATCAGCAATCTTCCCTTTTGACTCTCTTTACTCCTTTGGACACTATAACTGGGAGTCAGTCATAGTTTTCTGATTTGCACCCCAATTCCGATGCTAGGCCCAGGGCCCTACCTCCAATGCCCACCTGCTTGGCTGGTCTCCTCCCTTTATCCTCAAAATAAGCCTCTATTATACTAAGAAAAGAAATTGGAATTGAGTTCTGTATTTTTCATGATGACTGCTTTGATACTTTTTGAAAATGTAAAAATCTGCAATAAACAAAACAAGCACAAACAAAAACATGTTTTGGTTCTGCCTTGCCTAGTGCTTAGTCATGTAATTGGGTGCTCTGGTCCTAACTCTTGCTTCAACCAGCTAGATCATTTAGGTCTTTATGCTAGGTGTTATAGTCTGGATTGTGTCCTCCCTCCTTCCCCCACCTCAGCCCACCCAATTTAGATGTTGAAATCTTAACTCCTAGTACCTCAGAATGTGACTGTTTGGGCCCTTAAAGAGGTAATTAATGAAGTCATGTGGATGGTCCCTAATCCAATATGGCTGGTGACCTTATAATAAGGGATTAGGACAGACAACACACAGACAGAGGAGCAAGCATTTGAGGACTTAGAAGGTGGCCATTGGCAACTCAAGGAGAGAGGTTTCCGAAGAATCTAAACCCGACAACATTGCTCTTGCACTTCTAACCTCAAGAACTGAGAAAATAAATGTGTTGCTTAAGATACTACTTAGTCTGTGACATTTTCTTATGGCAGCCTTAGCAAGCTAATACCTAGGTGAGCATTGCAGCTACCCAACTATTCCTTGGCTCTCCTCTTTGGGGCATCGGTGCTGGCCCATGTAGGGAAGACGTTCACCATACCCATTGAATACTGTGACAGGATCTGCTGACCATCCACTCCCATCTGGCCTACAGCCAGGCTCCCTCTCCTACCCTGATTTTACCTGTTCCCTCCTCCTTCCTTGCACACTGGCATTATTGGAAGTCTTGTAACTGAGATTGTTAATGTGCTCTCTGCCTGAGATTTGTGACCTTCAGCTGCACCAAAAACTCAGGTCATCCAAAGAATCCAACCATTTTGCATATTAATGCAACCTTAATCAAAATATTTACTTACCTGGTTCATTTTGACTGGATAAACTGTTATATACATTTTTTTTTTTTAGATTTTATTTATTCATGACACACACACACACACAGAGAGAGAGAGAGAGAGAGAGAGGCAGAGACACAGGCAGAGGGAGAAGCAGGCTCCATGCAGGGAGCCTGACGTGGGACTGCGATCCTGGGTCTCCAGGATCACACCCCGGGCTGAAGGCAGCGCTAAACCACTGGGCCACTGGGGCTGCCCTGATAAATATATTTTAAAGGCTATTAATATCTTTAATAATCACAACTTCATGATGATATAATAAGGCATTATTCTAAGCCTAGGTGAGTAGGTTAATTCTCTCTATTAGAATATAGTTTAGTCTGTGATTAATTTATCATCAACTAGAAAAGATTTAAGGGATATGCAATTTTTAATATCTAAGAAGAAAAAAATTATCAGTATCTTAGCAGTAGTCAAATCATTTTTCCCCTTTGCTAGCCTACTACTTTTAAATTATTTTAAAATACATTTTTATGCTATTTATTATTAACTGCAAATATACATCAAAACATGTCGCTTCTCTGCTCAAAATTCTGCAAAGGCAAAAAAAAAAAAAATTCTGCAAAGGCTTCCTATCCCTCTTTAAGTAAAAGCCAACAAGTTCAGGGCACCTGGGTGACTTAGGCAGTAAAGTGTCTGACTCTTGATATTGGCTTAGGTCATGATCTCAGGGGCTGGGATTGAGCAGGAAGCCTGCTTGTCTCTCTCTCCCTCTGCCCTTCCCCCTACTCACTCTCTCTCAAATAAATAAATAAATAAATAAATAGATAGATAAATAAATCTTGTTACAAAAAAAAATTTTTTTTTTTTAAGCTACCAAAATCATCTCTTTCTACTCTCACTTCTTTCCAGATGTGCTGGACTCCTTTCTGTTCTTCAAACATATCAGGATCACTTTGCCTTAGGGCTTTTGCACAAAAAGCTTCTTTGCCTGGAATGCATTTTCCTCAGTATCTCAGAGCCAACTCTCTCCTCTCAAGTGTTTGCTCTTGCCATCTTTTTCTATGAGGACCATCCTGACTAGCCTATTTAAAATTGCAATGATTTCTTACCACCACGCTTTCATGCATCCCTAATCCCTTTTTATTAGGGCAAGGATCTTTTTTTATTCTTATTTTTTCCTTATTTGCAAAGGCAGGGATCTTTGTTTTCTCACTGATGTATACCAAGATCCTAGAGGAATGGTTGGCACTTTACTGGCATTTAATAAATATTTTTTGAAAAATGAATAAATGAATGCATGAGAGGAGAAGATTTTATTTTTTTTTTAATTTTTATTCATTTATGATAGTCACAGGGAGAGAGAGAGAGAGAAAGAGACAGAGGCAGAGACACAGGCAGAGGGAGAAGCAGGCTCCATGCACTGGGAGCCCGACATGGGACTCGATCCCGGGTCTCCAGGATCGCGCCCTGGGCCAAAGGCAGGCGCCAAACCGCTGCACCACCCAGGGATCCCCGAGAGGAGAAGATTTTAATGTAACATTCTATCACCTAAGTTAATTACTAAAACTGGCTAAACTAGAGCTGGCTGACTTGACATAAAGGCAGGTTCTATTTAATGATGCATTAATCCTACTCCAAGTTATCAAAGAAATGGCTCACTATGGGATCAAGAAAAAATATAGGCTGATCCTTAAAAACATGAAATAAAAATCAAAACACTTTATTGTTATTATGAACTTTGTTCACTCAATAAATAAATGTCCAACATTTGCCATACCATCTGTAAAAAAGAACTATTTGTTTCACCATTGAAAAAATTCAATATTAATATTTTTTGAAATTTTACAATAAACTTGCAGGATTCAAACCTTTTAAAATCGATTAAATTTTGGCATTTGATAGTTCTTGCTAGCTTTTCTTGGATAACTCTAGAAAGATGCATTTTGAGTGTTTATTCTTTTTGTTTCCATAATTGTTTGCCTATTTAATATACTTGTTTAATCAAAAAATAACTTTTTTTTCTCAATTATCTTACTTCCATAAATAAAGATGTTGTAGAAGAAAGAGCACATATTGTTGACTCTTGAACAACTTGGGGGTTGGGGCACTGACCCTCGTGCAGTTGAAAATCCTTGTATAACTTTTGACTCCACAAAACTTTACTACTAGCCCACTGTTGACTGGAAGCTTTACCAATAATGGAAACAGTTGATTAATACGTATTTTGTATGTTATATGTATTACATACTGTATTATTACAATAAAGAAAGCTAGGGAAAAGAAAATGTTATGAAGAAAATGAAAAGGAGGGGCACTTGGGTGGCTCAGATGGTTAAGCATCTGCCTTCAGCTCAAGTCATGATCCCAGGGTCCTGGGATAGAGCCCCTGCTTAGCAGGGAGCCTATTTCTCCCACTCCCCTTGCATGTGTGCTCTCTCTCTCTCTCTCTCTGTCAAATAAATAAATGCAAATCTTTAAAACAAAAAATAAAATCAAAGAGAGAGAAAAAATATATATAGTACAGTACTGTATTGAAAAAAATTTGCTTGTAAATGGGGCCGTGTAGTTCAAATCCATGTTAAGAGTCACATGTACTTAGAGTTTTGTAGTCACGGATTTGGACCCTAGCCCTGTCATTATTACTGACAGCATGACTGTGAATCTCTTTGAGCCTCAATCATTTACAAGATCTTACAAGGTTGTTGTGAAAATTTAGTTAAATAATGAATTCATTATGGATAAATTGTTCTGTAATAGTAAATATCCAAGAAATGTCCCCTGATACTGTCAACTTCCAAATAGTAAAATATTGTGTTTTTTTATGAGCAGTTCTTAGATATCTCTGAAGCTTATTTATAATTTTCAACTTCCACTAATGAATGAGCAGGCTTATATTTCATACTAGTTACTTATTCACTTGTAAGATATGGAATGCATTGATTAGTTTCGCTAATGTTTCTTTGAGTCTTATTAGGTGTCCTCAATCATATTAGTTCCACAAATCAAGCAAGGATACAATGCTTTGTGGTACCTGCCAAAGGAACTTATGATCACACAAAATGAAAATACACAAAGTAATTGCAGAGTAATTAAATATTAACTAGGTAACATGAAATAAAGAGAGGGTTGGAGAGATTAGAAAAGACTTCATGGAAGGTGTGTAGGGCATTTGAGTTGACCTCAATTAACCCTTAATATAACAAAAACACCAACAAGAAGAAACACTTTTACACCACTTCATATGTTCCAGGAGCAGTTATATGTACTTTACATTTATTAACTCATTTAATTTTGACCAAACTCTGATGAATTAAGTACTCTTTTTATCCATTTTACAACAGAAGAAAAGCTAAAGCAAGATGAGAATTAGTAATTGTGATATTCAGTCTTTGCCATCAAGATTACAGAAAAGTGAGAGAGGTTTATCAAAGGCAAAATCTATTATGAATATTGGGGAGGGACCACTTTTATCCAATAAATAACATACAAAATTCCCAGCTATTCTCCCAAACACACCCCATGCTTTAATACCATTAAACTGTTCCCTCTTTCACCCCATTGTTCACTTTGTTCTCCCCAGTTATACTCATTGGCACTCGTCCATTCCTCAAGATTCCTCATAGATGTTGTCTCCTCATAAAAAGTTTTCATGTTAATCCTGATTCCCCAGAGAAAAATATTACACTACATGATGGTACTGATATGATACTGCTTTTACATTTATTTGTATCTATTATTGTATTACAACAGAGGAAAGGAATCGTGTTTTTTTTTTTTTTTCATTTTTATCCTCCTTATTCATTCCTTCCTGCTAGCCCCCACCCTGGTGTCTAGTAAGTGTCTTATATAGTATAAGCATCCACAAAGCATTTCTAAAATAAATAAAGTATGGGATCCCTGGGTGGCACAGCGGTTTGGCGCCTGCCTTTGGCCCAGGGCACGATCCTGGAGACCCGGGATCGAATCCCACATCGGGCTCCCGGTGCATGGAGCCTGCTTCTCCCTCTGCCTGTGTCTCTGCCTCTCTCTCTCTCTATCATAAATATATATATATATATATATATATATATATATATATATATATATATAAAATAAATAAAGTAGTGAATAAAGCCATGGATATTGTTCTTCCCATGACACAGAAGTGGAAAAGAAGTACATTTATAATAACTGTGAAAAAAGAAAAAAAATTTTCTTGAGGCAATGGCTAAGATTATAGAAGAAGGGAGTTTTACAGATGGAAAAGAACAGATCAACGAGAAAAAAATCATTAAAAAGAAATGAAAGCAATAAAAACAGAAGTTGAAATAAAATGTGATTAGAACAAGAGATAAAGTAAAAAAACAGACAATAATTGGGAGCTATTTGGAGAGAAGGAGTTGTAGAAATGAAAGATAAATAGAAATAAGTAAAATTCAAAGGAAAGGAAACATGAAAAAAAACTGAGAAAAACATGAGACAATGGAAAAGAGATAGTGGAAAGGAATTTAAACATGCTTCATCTGTGGGAGTAAGTCTGTAGCTGGGCCACCCTAAAAAGCTCTTCTTCGTAGAAGCTAAGATATTTGTTTTGGCTTACCTCACTACCCCAGGGTGGAAAATCTTCAGGTAAGGAGCCCTGCATCTTTGCACTAATTGTTGGTACTCATACCAGAGTTGTAGAGCTGCTGAAATCTTTGAAAATGGTGTTTCCAGAGTATTTAAAAAATAAATTGACAATAAGATCCTTCTCTCATTATATGTGCCCTAGAAATAGTATTTGGCAACAATAGGCATCATTTAAGGACAGTTCATCTTTTTGTACTACTTTTAAGAATAAAGAAATCTCCCAATTATTTCGATTGATATGCTTTGCACACCCTCCTGTTGAGGAGTGTTGCTTATGCATGCCTCTGACAAGTTCAAGCCAGGTTAGGCTGTGAAATCCTAGACTCTTAGGGCCCCTGGGTGGCTCAGGGGCTGAGCGCCTGCTTTTGGTTCAGGTCCTGATCCCAGTCCCGTGTTGGGCTCCCCGCAGGGAGCCTGCTTCTCCCTCTGCTTGTGTCTCTGCTTCTCTCTCTGTGTATCTCACGAATAAATAAATAAAATCTTAAAAAAAGAGAAAAAAATTCTAGGCTCTCTGACATTAACCTCCTGGCCTGCCCCTTCGGCTCCCTCTGCTGTTCACGCCGCGTTATTGCTGCGATCTGTGGATCCGTGCACTATTTTTGGATGCTGAGCTAAAAGCAAATACCACAGAAAAAGATTGCAGTTATTAAAAAAAAAAAAATCTATGAAAAGAAACTTGAATCTCATCCTAAGAAGCCGCCAAATGGCGTTTAATATGATTAATTTCCTAAGTTCCGCTCTCCCAGCACTAGAATTGATTATTTGCAGCAAAACTACATAACCAAATAGACTTCAGAGTTGTATTCCCTAGCATCAGATTTTTTCCCCCCTTGGTTAATATAAATTTTCTTTTGTGTTTTTTTTTTACTTTTATAAAAATGAAGTAGAGTTAACATCTGATGTCAGTCTTCTTTAAATTAATGATAAGACGTGAATGCACAGTAAATGATTCTTTTGGCAGGTATGATTTTTTTTTTAAAGTGTCTAGGCTGGGGGATCCATGGGTGGCGCAGCGGTTCGGCGCCTGCCTTTGGCCCAGGGCGCGATCCTGGAGACCCGGGATCGAATCCCATGTCGGGCTCCCGGTGCATGGAGCCTGCTTCTCCCTCTGCCTGTGTCTCTACCTCTCTCTCTCTCTCTCTCTCTCTCTCTCTGTGACTATCATAAATAATAATAAATAAATAAAGTGTCTAGGCTTATGATTTCTCTGAGTTATTTCAATGATTCCCTAAGACAGTAGAATTTTGGGATACTCTATAAGGTGCCTCATATTTATTTAAATATTTTTTAAAAGTTATTTTCCTAAATTTAAAAATTTCAGTCATTTCCAAGATCTTAGGAAACCATTTCAGCATTATATTTATAATATTGAATCAATTGCATTTATGACATGTATTACAAGAATGACTATGTGATAGAGATCCACAAATTTTAATTTCTGAAATATCTATTTTCATGGTTTCCAAGCTGCTGAGTAATAAATACTTCCAACAGGGATAAACAAGCACTGTAAGGCCTCTAGCATACTTAAAGTTCAGGCTGAGCAGCTCCTACAAACGGAGAGAAGACAATAAAAGAGGAAAAGGGGTGGGAAAGGTGTGGAAATGAAAAGAAGTGAAGGAGAAAAAGAAAGGAACAATTGTGTACCCATGTATTGTAACAAAGAGGAGTAGAGCACCCAAACACTCTTGCCCAGAAAAAAAAAAGCAGATGAGAATTTGGCATAGAAGCACATGCGTTAATCCTCTAATTCAATTTGACTTTACATAGTAGTTTTTACCAGTTTATAGTGAAGCTTAAAAGTTCATTGTGTAAGTGTAAATTTGGCATCTCTGAGCTTTGGAATTGACCTTATTTAGCGGTGAAACATGATTTTTAAGTTAATTGAACAAGTAATTTTTTTGTTATCAAAGCAGTGACTATCCTTGTTAAAATAAATAAAATGAAGGATAAATAGTGAGAATTAAAAGCCCTGTGGTTCCCTTCCCCATCTCCACCAGTATTAGTCATCAAAGGTATCAAATATATATTTATTCATTTGTATGTGGCACTCACAAGGTATTATAGGGATTTACATATATTAGCTCACATAATCCTCAAACGAACACCATGAAATACTATTATTATTCTCATTTTACAGATGAGGAAATAGGCGCTGTAGGGTTAAGTTACTTAGCTCTCACATAGCTAGTGAATCTCTAAGACATTCCCAAAGTGTGCTTTATGTATTCCTATATTTATCAGTTTTGGATATCCTTTATTGACTTCTTGCTGTGATAGCTGAGGATTTAGCTTATTTTGCCCAAACTTTCCAACATCCTCGTCTTCAGATATATTTTCACAAAAATTTAATCTTCTGTGCTACAGCTTTAGTGAAGTTTCGTTAGTATAATTTTTTTTACTACCTTGTTTCTTGTTTCTCCAACAATAGAGAGCATCAATATCTCCATTCTGCAAAATACATGCAGTAGCCCTCTTCAATCCTTCAATTCTCCTATTTTCCCTTTCACCTGTCATCTTTTAAAAAATATTTTTATTTTTTTTTAAAGATTTAATGTATTTATTCATGAGACACACACAGAGAGACAGAGAGAGAGAGAGGGAGGCACAGACACAGGCAGAGGGAGAAGCAGGTTCCATGCTGGGAGCCAGGACTTGATCCTTGGTCTCCATGATCACACGCTGGGGTGAAATTAGCGCTAAACCACTGAGCCACCACAGCTGCCTCCTTTCACCTTTTATCACTGTACTTTTGCTTTTATTGAATTTCACATGTCTTACATCCTACTCCATAACCACAACACTTTCCTATTTTGTTCATATGCTGATTCTACAATACAAAATTCAATAAACACTGAAAATGTTATTATAATTGTGTAAATATTGGTCCCTGGAAAGTCAAATTGAGCATTATGTTTATATTTCTTTTGCTTCTTTCTTGTGGAATTGGTAATTGCTATCTTTTTTCCTTGCATCATTTGTCATGATTACATATTAAATTTTATTCAAACTTCCTGTCTATACAGTCTATGATACTGTGGACCTTTTTACCACCAAGTTCTGTTTGGAGCTCTCCTTCTTCCTGTACGACTTGCGGTTCTGGTTATCCTGGAACTCGCCTTCACTGCTCTTCTGAATAGGATTCACTGTTTCCTAGCATTTTCTTCTTTCTTGGATTATTCTTCCTTTTTGTTGGAGTATATCCTAAGGAATTTCATCAGAGAGCTCCACAGTAGCTAAACTTTCTGATGGCTTACGTGTCTGAAAATGGTTTTTTTTCCGTTTTCACATTTGATAAATGGTTTTACTCTACGCAGATTTTTAGGTGGAAAATCATTTTCCTTCCAATATTGGAAAGCATTCTTTGTTTGTTTTCTATCATCTAGTGCTGTGATAATTCTGATAATAGTGTGATTTGTTCCCTTTTAAGGAATTTGTTTTTATTTCCACACTGGAAAATTTAAATATATTGTTTTCATTTATTGTTTTAAAGTTTTACAGTGATATGGTTCAGTGTATATCTTTCCTTTATTTATTGAGCCAGACACATTTAAGGCTCTTTTAGTTTGACTTTCATTGAAGTACTCGGTTGTATGAGATTTCTTCCAAGATGACGATTATTATTTATTACTATTACCACTTCCCTTCTATAATCTCCACTCCCTCTAATGCCAGACATCTTAATCATCTATGTCTTGTTTTTTTCTGATAGTTTCTATTTCTTATAGAAATAAATATATCTATATTTTGTAAAGTATTTTGTTATTTTGTAAAGTATTTAGTATTCATATTTTAAATTGGCACATATTTTAATTTAACACGTTTGATTTCTGGTTTTTAATGCCATCCTTTTCTTGTTCTTGTTTGTTTGTTTAAAGATTTATTTATTTATTTTAGAGAGACAGTGTGCCAGCAGGGGGAGAGGCAGAGGGAAAGAATCTCAAGCAGACTCCCTGAATGAAGAGCACAACAATGCAGGTTCTATCCTAGGATCTTGAGATCATGACCTTGAGCCAAAATCAAGTCAGACGCTCAACCCACTGAGCCACCCAGGAACCCCTTATATAGTATCTTCTTGAATATCTCTGAAGATACAATAAGAAGTATAAGAAGAATTTTTTTTAAGGATTTCTCTCTTGATAAATTACCTATGTTTTTCCTGACATCAATTTTGCTTATTTTGATCTTTCTCATTCATATTGCAGGTTTTTTCCCTCAGATTTTTGGTGGTCCTTGTCTGTCCATTTTATTGTTCGGGGGTAATAGAAAAGCTGAGTGACTGACTGCCAAAGGCAGTTACTGCACTGGCAAGCTTTGTTTTAAGGTGTGTGGGTGGGGAAGTGCACATTATAATTTAGGACTCTTAAATGTCAGAGTTCCAACTCCCACACAAGCTGTCCTACTTCTTCCCAAGCAGTGTTTTCAATTATTATAGAGAAGAATGGCTGTTTTTACTCCTTCCTCCCTCCCTCCCTCCCTTCCTCCCTCCCTTCCTCCTTTCCTTCCTTCCTTCCTTTATCCCTTTTTCCTCTCTCCTTCCCTTCCTTCTTCCCTTTCTACTCTCCCTCCTCCATGCTATCTTTCTCTCCCTTTCTTTTACCCAGAGTTGTGATGAAGGAAGATACTAGGTGATGGACCTTCTGAGAAAGATGTTGGGTGACAGAGGTGGATGTGGATGGAGAGAACATATTTTGTCTGAACTCTTTCAATAAATCTCTCCATTTTTAGCCTGTGCCTCGCTTCTACTCTCCACTGTAGTTGGCGCTTCAGAGTTCTCAGTCCTCTGGATTCCACTGGGCAGATTAACTTCCTGTGTAGTCCTTTCTGTGTGTATACCTTACAGCATCTCTCTTTACTTTGCTTTATCACTCACTGGTTCATTATCTGTGTTCAGTCTTCCCCAGATTTGTTGAAATCATTTATTAATTGTCCTGCTTTTCATTCTCTTTTTCATTGTTGGTTTATATCTTTTTTTTGTATATACCTCTATTATTATTTTCACTGAGTCTTAACAAAGAGAGGAGATACAGTTATGTTGTCTTTCATCTGATTTTTTTTCTTGTAATGAAGATAGAAAGGGACACTGTCATTCATGACTTCATTTGCTCATTTAAAAAATATTTATTAAGTGATTATTAATTCTATGTCATGCACTGAAAATAGAATTATAAACAACACCAGAGAGCACTTCTATGCTCATAGGGATGCCAAGTGGGGCAGATAAGTGAGGGGGGCCCTGGCTTAATCCCAGAGAGCAGTTTCCTTGAGAAAGTGAGTTTGAATTGAGATATAAAGGATAACTGAGAATGAGGTAGATTACAATGGGATGGGAGGAAGAATGTTTTTGGAAAAGGCAACTGTATTTACAAAGTTCCAGGCCCGGCTAAGAGAAAGGTGCTTAGGGCAGCCTGGGTGGCTCAGTGGTTTTGTGCCACCTTCAGCCCAGGGTGTCATCCTGGAGACTCGGGATCGAGTCCCACGTCGGGCTCCCTGCATGGAGCCTGCCTCTCCCTCTCTCTGTTTCTCATGAATAAATAAATAAAATCTTTAAAAGAGAGAAAGAGAGAGAGAGAGAGGGAATAGTGCTTAGAAGAACTGAGAGAATTCAGGTGGCTACAGCATGGAGGACAAGGGAAGAGCCAGGTGACAGGAGATGGGTAAGCAGGTACTGGCCAGATGAGATTGGTGAAATGGGGCCTTCTTAGGTAGCTTCAGAGCTGGAGTCTCTATCCCTAGGAGCACTGGGAAGCCACTGAAGGTTGTAAGAGGGTTTGGGGCAGGGGTGGGAACAATGTGAAAAAAACAGTCTGGCTGTTGTGCGTTGAACCGAGTACAGGCATTAGCGATGAAGGGAGACGAGTTTGGAAATTATGATAATTGCTCAGGCCATAAGCATTGGCTGTTTGAAGTAGAATTGCCAGAGTGGAAATGGACAGGAGTGAACAGATTTGATAGTCATTTAGAAGCTAAATCAGTGGTCTGGACAATGGGCTAGATTTGGAAAGAGATGGAGAAGCAGTTTTCAAGGATAACTTTCAAGTTTCATGGTGCCTTAGCCTAAACGAAAGAGAACTGCAGGAGAAGCAAGTTTGAGGGAATATGATGGCTTTGAACACGCTGAGTTGAAGTGTCCTTGAGATGTACAAACAGAGATTCCGAGTTGGCTTTTGAATACATAGATATGAGAGCTGTATTACAGATATTAACTTGGAGTCAATGACATTTAAGTATTAACTAAGACTTTATTATGGAATGAGACTAATTAGGAAAAAAGATCATATAGTGAGAAGAAATGAAGGCATAGAGTTTTAGTTCTGATTGCTTTCAATATAGGTTAGTAAGAGTAAGGAGACTCTTCCCATTTAAAAAAAATGAGTAAGTAACAATTATTATTAGAAAACAAGTGGAATATCTGCTATAAAGACAGAGTTGCATATTAAAAATATTTACTCATAGAAGGTAGAGTAACAATTAATTTAGCTCACTTAGCTACAATGATGTTATGAGACTCAAAAAGATATTTGGTTAATATTTTTGGTGATGAGGTTCAGTTCTTTTCCCTTCTTTTTGGTTTGAAAGTTTTTATAATCTTTCAGTTTTCTTGTCAGTAATACAGATTTTTTTTCTGTGTATATGGAAAACTAAAGAGAAAGGGTTTTTCCTTGTTGCTTAAACTATCTGTTGGTAATATAGTGTTTCATTTAATTTTAAATAAATAGACTTGGTTTATTTATTTATTTTTAAGATTTTATTTATTAATTCATGAGAGACACAGAGACACAGGCAGTGGGAGAAGCAGGCTCCATGCAAGGAGCCCAAAGTGGGACTCAATCCTGGATCCCTGGATCACGCCCTGAGCCAAAGGCAGACGTTCAACCGCTGAGCCACCCAGGCATCCCCAGACTTGATTTAATGATGAAGAAGATCTCGCTTCAGGTTCTCCAATTTACTATGAGAAACTTCAGTTGAAATTATATTCAAGAAAACATTTTAAGTAATTGGATCTATAAATATCCATATTAGACTCCAACTGCCATCTGACTTCATCATTAGAAGTCTGGACTACATGAAAATCATCTCAGGCAGGTGAAAATCATTTCCATTTTATTTTATTTTTTTAAAAAGATTTTATTTATTCATGAGAGAGAGAGAGAGAGAGAGAGGCAGAAACACAGGCAGAGGGAGAAGCAGGCTCCATGCAGAGAGCCCGATGTGGGACTTGATCCCCGGTCTCCAGGATCACGCCCTGGGCCGAAGGTAGGCTCCCCACCACTGAGCCACCCAGGAATCCCCTCATTTCTATTTTATAATTCATGATGAGATTGTTCAATCTGTACAAGTGTTTATATTCAGTATAAATTTTACATATTTCCTCTAGGTGGTGCACAACGCACAGTTATGTTGAAAAAATCAATAGGCAATACCTAAAGCCTTTCTATATTTTATTCTGCATCTGAATAAAACCAAATCTCTTTTATCTACTGATTATAATTTAATAATTGAGATGATATTTCATATTTTTGAGATATTGGCCTATATGCAATAATTTCTTGAAGTATAACAAAATGCAGGTGTAATTTTTTCCTTGGTATTGTAATGGAATTATTTTTTTAGCCTGTAATGAAGAAGATTTTGATATATCTATTTCTTTCAGTTACTTCAAGTGAATGATAAATATCCAAATAAAACTATCATCAACTACACAACTAGCAATGTAAAATGAAAAATAGGTCTACATCCATGTACTTCAGATTAGGTCTTGAAGTATGTACTGCTACTCTGCCTTTATATACATTAAACAAGTCTCATTTCTTCCCTAACATCAGTGAAAGGAATAGGAAGTCTGAATGCTGTGGTATGTACATTTTGGATGATCTTTTCCTTATGTTTGTTGCATAGGACAGAAATCACCACAAGAGTGCAGGGCAGGCTCTTTGTAGGAAATGGTATGGGAGTAGATTGACTAGCACTGGACTGGTATGGCTGGACAGTATCATTTTTTAGGTGTTCATATGAGTTTTAATGGTCTTTAAAACTTAGATTGCTTTTCTAAAATATGTAGGTTATGTTCAAATAACCCTAAGTCTTCCTTTATTAAATCTGAGTAATTATTAAGGTTGTATTTTTTTCTTCTGAATCACTAATTGACTCAGAAGTTTAAGACTATGATACTTAATTAAAGTCCATGTTTCTCAAATTATCAGCTTTATTCTCCTTTTCGTAAAGATAGGTAATGTGGCGCATTTTTAGCAAATACAGGGTATTAGTATTAGCGTGATAAACATTTCTTGAGAATCCTGTGATTTCAGGATCTAGTATCTCAAGGAAGACTTTTCTAAATCCTAAATATGTAGTGTAAACAATAAGAAAAATACCCCCAGAATTCAGAGTTCTGTTGAGACCTCATGTAAGAAGGAAGGTCTTAAATGGGCCTTGAAAAAATGGGATGGACAAATGCTCAGAGGAAGAAATTACTCTTTCCCTTTCTTTTCTCCTTCAGTTTCTTCCTCTTCATTACCTTCTGAATCAATTTTAAATGATAAAAACATACATATCAATAGAAAAGAAAGTTAAACATTCAAAAATGTATAATGTAAAAAATAAAATTCTTCCTCCTGTCCCTAGCTCTAACACATTCCCTAGAGGGGGTCATTATTAGTAGTTAGGTATGGACATACAGATATTTTAATCCATGAATATTTATTTATTTTACATCAATGAAATATAACCACATCTATTCTGCAAATTATCCTTTTTAAATTTTTTTGCTATTCACAAAAAGATTTATTAAGAGCTCTAGGGGCTCTAGGGGAGAATCCTTTCTTGCCTTTTCCAGAGTCTGGTGTCTCCTGGAGTTCCTTAGGGCTGCTTCATGCCAATCTCTGCCTCTGTGTTTCTGCGGCCTTCTCCCCTCCTCCCCGTGCCTTCTGTGCTTCTGTTTCCTTATAAGAACACCTGCCACTGGATTTAAGGCCTACCTGGACAGTCCAGGAGGATCTCTTGAGGCCCTTAATTATATCTGCAATAATCCATCTCCTAAGTAGGAAAAAAAGGTGAGACTATAGAATGTTAGCATGTTGTAACAATACTATTCCTTTTTATACAACATCTGTACTCCTTTTAAAGTGCTAACATCATTCAGCTTTCTGTTCTAGTAAGAGTTACATAATCTTAATATTCGATATTGCTTTTTCTGTGAATGCAGAGAGAATACCTATGTTTTAAAAAATCTTTTTATTTTGAAATAATGATATACTCATGAGACGTTGTAAAGATATGTACAGGGATGTTCCCTGTACTCTTCACCCACCCTTTCCCAAAGTTAACATCAGTAGTACAGTATCAAATCAGGAAATTGACATTGATACAATCCACAGAACTAATTCAGATTTTAATAGTTACATATGTACTATAGGTATGACTATGTGTGTGTACTCCCCTGCAATTTGACTACAAGGAGCTGCCTGTAGTTCCTACCATAAGGCTCCCTTGTGCTACCCTCTTTACAGCTACAACCTCAATCCTGAACTTCTGGCAATCACTAATCTGTTCTTCAACTGTGTAATTTTGTTATTTCATAATGTTATGTAAATGGAATTAAATAGTATGTAACCTTTTAACTTTGCCTTTTTAAAAACTCAGCCTAATTCCCTTGAGATTCGCTGAAGTTAGTACCACAACTTATTTTTGCACTCAATATTATATCAGAAACATCTATGTTAGTATATGTAGATCAATCAGATATATTTACACACACATATGCATAATACATATATTTACAAAAGCATAGTGTGCCATTGTATAGATGCATCATAATTTATTTAGCTTATTTCTTGTTGACATTTGGGTTGTTTCCTAGATATTTTTAATAGCATAACAATGTTTAGTAAATAAATTTACATATATATATGTATATACACTTCTGCCTACTTGTGTTAAAGTATAGCACAAGTTCTTAGAGTTATAAGGGATGCCTTTTACATTTTTTAAAAAAGATTTATTTATTTATTTTAGTGGTGGAGAGGCAGGGAGAGAAGAGAGTCTTAAGCAGACTCTGCTGAGTGTGGAGCCTGACCTGGGGCTCAGTGGGCTCAATCTCAGGACCCTGAGACCACAACCTGAGCTGAAACCAGGCGTGGGTTGCTCAACCAACTGCGCCACCCAGGCACCCCACCTTTTACATCTTTGGTAGAAATAGTCCTCCAAACACTGAAGTACTTTATGCTGTTAAGGACCTACCTAGAATGTTAAGGAATTAGTGTTGCTAAGGTATTAGAATTTCCCACATTTTTATTAATAACTTTAAGTCTTGTCTTTGTATATCTGCTGGATTAAACATTATATTTCACTGTTTCAATTAATATACTTTTCACTGTGAGTAAAGATGAGCCATTTTTAAAATTATTTTTGGTTGTTTATATTTTGCTTATAAGAAAGAAATGTGAACATATATTCAGGGAATAATGAGCAAGCAGTTTGTCTGGAGCCAAGTCTTTGGGGATTAGAGATGTACGGGGTCAGACTGTGACAAACCAATGTGGAATCTAGCCTAAAGACTGATGAATCATTGAGGAATTTGTTAAAAGTCAGTATGTAGTGTGTCAAAATTGGGAAACTAGAAACGGGAATTCACTTAAGGTATTACTGTGGTACTTCAAAGTCTAAAATGATGAGGGGCCTATGCCAGGCATGACAGTAGTCCTGAAAAGACTGATGAGAGGGACATCATCAGAGAAGAATCAAGAGGAGATACTCACTGGGGGCAGCCCGGGTGGCTCAGCAGTTTAGTGCTGCCTTGGGCCCAGGTTGTGACCCTGGGGACCCAGGATAGAGTCCCACCTTGGGCTCCTGCATGGAGCCTACTTCTCCCTCTGCCTGTGTCTCTGCATCTCCTCTCTCGCTGTCTCTCATGAATACATGAATAAAATCTTAAAAAAAAAAAAAAAAAAAGAAAGAGGAGATACTCACTGAACAGATTCTGTGACAGAGTGACCTCCAAGTGATGTGATCTAGCGTGTGCATGTGTGTCAAATGACAGACTTTACAGAAGAAAGTTTGGATACAGTGATTCGGATGCTAAGGACTGGGTGGAGGTATTTTATTCTAGACATTGTAAGTGAAATAAATATTACTTGTAGGACAGCCCGGGTGGCTCAGCGGTTCAGCGCCTGCCTTTGGCCTAGGTCGTGACCCTGGAATCCTGGGGTCAAGTCTCAAGTCGGGCTCCCTGCATGAAGCCTGCTTCTCCCTCGGCCTGTGTCTCCGCCTCTCTCTCTCTCTTGTTCTCTAATGAATAGGTAAATAAAATCTTAAAAAAAAAAAAAAATATATATATATATATATATATAACTTGTAGTGCCATGTGCTGGCACCATGGACGTGCTTTCAGATATCTTGACGCTCTAAGTACTTTACGATTCCTGGCATTTTGTACTAAAAAGCTGTCTAAAATAAGTGGAAGTTGGACAAGGTGATGGGCAGACGAGGGCAGACACGGTCGTCAGGAATTACCTCGGGCGGTTGGAAGTTCAGGGCTCCCAAGGCAGGCGGGCCCAGGCTTCCGCCCTGAGTTGACCACCTCAGTTTCGTGATCTCCCGCCACTTTTCAGTCCTGTGCCTTAGTCCTCTTCTCTCTCACACAAATGCAGGGGGGCCTCGAGCAACAGGGGCCTGGACTGCGCAGGTGCACCTACACGCGGATCTTAAAATACATTTTGGGGGTGGTTGTGGTTTTGCCGCGCAAAGCTTCATTTCCGGTCGGCCCAGGGCTCTGGCGTGGTGGCAACGGCTGCCCGGGGCTGCAGGGGGAGGCGCAGGCCGGAGCCGTGAGCTCGGAGGGGTGGCAGGCTCTGGACTCCGCCCGCTCCCGACCGCGGCGGGACAGCGGCCCTCGGACAGACGGACACAGGCACGCAGAGCAGCAGGCCGGCGGCTGCTATGTCCGCCCGGGGCTCTTCCGCTGCCGACCCGGAAGTGGTTCTCGGGGGAGGCGAGGGGTCGGCCCCGCCCCCGCAGACCCCCGGCGAGCGCCCCCCGGGCCCTCGCTTAGCTTCGGGGCTTTTCCTCGTCGAGCTGGGGCCCGGGAGGGGCGCGTGGCTTCGAGCTGGTGCTGTGGGTTCGACCTGGGAGGCCTCCCACGCGTCCTCAGGTGCCTGGGGGGGAGGGGCATACGGGCACGGGGGTGGGGGTGGGGGCAGGGGGGAGGGGCAGACTGGCAGGGGTGTGGGCAGAGGGGGGGTGGGAGGGGCAGACGGGCATGGGGAAGGGGCAGACAGGCAGGGTGGGAGGGGCAGACGGGCAGGGGTGGGAGGCCCGCAGCGGGGGAGGCCCGCAGTGGGGGAGGCCCGCTGGTGCTTGTCGCCGCGGGAATAGTTGCCCCGAAGCTGGGCTCGCGGCCGGTCGGGGCAGGAAGGTGCGGAGCAGCGCTGGCCGCTCCAGGAGGCTCCGACGGCTCCGCTGGAGAACAGGCCGGGGGTGGCCCGAGGCTGCAGGAGGGGGCCTGCTCCGCTTTGTTTTAGCCAAACGCTGTCCGAGCAACAGACAGAGCTGATGGCCCACGGGTTGCTCCTCCTCTATGTGGATTTTTTTTCACAGTACCGTTCATGAGTTTTCCTTATGCTTCTCTTAGTGACATTTTCTTTTTTTCTAGCTTAATTTAAGAATAACAGCATATGGGCAGCCCGGGTGGCTCAGTGGTTCAGCGCCTGCCTTCGGCCCAGGGCGTGACCCTGGAGACTCGGGTTCGAGTCCCGCGTCGGGCCCCCTGCGTGGGGCCTGCTTCACCCTCTGCCTGTGTCTTTGCCTCCCTCTCTGTGTGTCTCTCTCATGAATTGAAAAAAGAATAACAGCATATAACACATACATAAAACGTGTTACTCGATTGTTTATGTTCTTGGCCAGGCTTCCTATCAACAGTAGGCCATTAGCGCCTTTTCGGGGAGTCAGAAGTCATGGATACTCGCTCTCCGTGGGTGCCCCCCAAGCCCTGTGCTGTTGTTCAAGGGTCAACTGCAATAATGGTCACAGTCATTATCTCAAAGAACTGGTACATCAAATGAAATAGTCCGTGTAAGAGTGCTCAGGATCCATCCTTGCATGTAGTAAACACTCAGTATTTTTAATTATTATGTTGATCATTATGATTGTGATTGGACAAAATTGAGTGAGTGTTTTCCGTACCACCCCTCTAATTTCCTCTGAAGAGGATTTTGGCTGTACTCACTCATTTTCCTTGCCTTTACCACCTTTCAAAAGGAATCCTGGCGTTTCCAGAAAGGATATTACACTTTTGTTAATGTCAAGCGAGGACGGCAGGAACAAGTCAGTGGGCTGATCTGTTAGGGAGAAAAGTCAGGAGGTTCCAGATGACATCCCTCAGGAAGTCACAATCTGTAGGGAAGATTTGGGAACATCAGGTGCAAAGGAAAATGGAGAAAGAAGAATCAAGAGTGAAAGGAGGCAGAAAAAAACCAAAACAAAACAAAAAACAAAACAGGGTTGAGAAACTGGGGGTTTGGGGACTGAGAGTTTCTGGAAATCTGATGTGAGCAGAACAATTGAGAGGAAAGGGAATGTACTGTATTGTTGTGGACATGCATTTGGATCTTCTTTGATGGATTAAAGTAAAACATTTAAGCCAGAAACTTACATTCTGGTGTACTCTGTGTCCCACTGAGTGTCCCACTAGTGCCATCAGGCAGGAGACAAAGGGTAGTTGACCAAGACCTTCCTGCATGCCCTTTCACTTGCATACAGTTAACTCAGAACGGAGCTCCTGGTATGTAGTAAGTGATATCAGGTTGAGCTCTGCTTTCTCTTGATTATATTTTATTTTAGTTTTATTTTAATTTTTAAAAAAGATTTTATTTATTCATTTGACAGAGAGAGCACAAACAGGGGGAGCGGCAGGCAAAGGGAGAGGGAGAAGCAGGCTCCCCACTGAGCAGAGAGCCGGATGTGGGGCTCGATCCCAGTACCCTGGGATCATGACCCAAGCCGATGGCAACACTTAGCCAACTGAGCCACCCAGGCACCCCTCATTTTTATTTTAAAGCAACATTATCATTTTTCCGATTCTTCCCCGTCCCCCCAAATGAAATGTTTGGTGTTATCCGTGATACTTTCTTCCTTTTACCAACCTGGTACCGATCTATCACCCAATCCCAACTGTGCTTATTCAATGAACTTTTCTTTAATTCAGGTTCGATAATACTGTTCCAGGGGTCACACTCAAATACCTACTTGGGTTAGGAGGGTAACCGAGCTGTCTGGTGTGCGGCAGTAGGGTGTAGGTTGGGCGAATTTAGAGTCAGAGTTTGGGGTTTGGAGAAGAACAGGATGTAGCATCAATCTGAATCTTTCTTCTGAATTCGGATTCAATTGAGATAGACAAAGAAGTCTAGCTGAGGAGGATCAACTGTTAGTTTTATAAATGTTAATAAACATTTATTGCCGGAATTTAACTTATTGCCAGAATTGTTAGGACACTTGGGTATGTGGCAAAGATACTGAACTCCATCAATACTGAATCCCATAAATAGACTTTCCCACCCACAGGCGGGTCTGGATTCTGGCCGGCCTCCTCCCCTGGGGCAGAGTTGTAACATTTCAGTTGTGTTAAGGATAGAGGATAATGTGTACTCTCTGCAGACTCATTGTTCCCATAAAGAGGAGGGGTGGGGAAGGATCTCAGCTCTCCTTGATCTCAGCTCTGCTTTTCTGGTCCCTGTTCCCAAAGTCATCAATGAATACCCAGAGTTTCCTGTTACCTCTCTTTGCCAAATTCCATGGAGTTACTGTTTTGTTGCTTTTAACCCATTGGGTTTAACCATGAAGCCTGCCATGGTCTGTCAGGAGTGTGGCTTTCCTTTCTAGGGGGCCAGATACACTTTTGAGACCGCCTCCCTTTTCATGAGGCCACCCCCTACCCACAATTGTTGTACCTCCTACCCCACTAGTACTCAGTGTAGATGTAGCACCTAGCACCTCTGAAATAAATTGGACGAGTGCACTAATTAAAGTAACATTTGTGACCAAGGCTGACCATAATGTCCAGAATCGCTTGTCAGTTTTGAAGTAAGATTGAATGCAAACACTAAGACAATTTGGTAAGAAACTGCTATCACCACAAAGATGTCCCAAAATTGAACATCAGTGCCTCCTAATTATAATATTTCAGGGAGATTTCAAAGATTTGAAGTCTCAAATTATATTGCTAAAATTAAATTAAAATCCTAGGACTTTATGTCATCCCAAAATTTCAAATTTGCTCTCTCTGGTGTCTGGATAGAGTCAGGTTCTTTTAGCTTCTTTGATCAGTTTTTCACTAAAATGCACATATTTGCTTTAGTTGTATTCCTTACCCTTTTCATGCCATTGCTTTTTAAAAAGTGTCCAAAGATTTAATAGAACAAAAGATGACCTGAGCACCAACCCCACACCCACCTAATTTAGGAAACAGGCCAATTCCAATCTCACAGAGCAGAAATCCTGATGAAAGTATGTCCTCAGGACCCTGTTTTTAGTGTTGCTAAGGGTACTTAGAAGAAAAAAAGTTAGGTGGAGGCATTTTTCTCGGTTCAGACTTGCTGTGATTCTCATCCATGATTACAGTTCTTTTAGGTCTATGATCAGCGTACTTGAAAGCCTGAGATCTCCCCTAGCAAGAGTTAATTTTGGCCCTATCCCATGACCAGAATTGGGAAGGGAAAGCTATCCCTGTACTGTGTATTTCCTCTTAAGCTTAGAAATTATGGTGGTGGCAGCTTTGGCCCATGGGTCTCATTTGAGGTATTTTTCTTTTCCTTTTGCATATTTATACCCTCTCAATTTCCAATTCAGTTTTTTCTCTTTGAATCTTGTGCTTCAGGCACTCCAGAGCTTAATGAGTGTGTACTCTGTCTAGAGACATAGTCATCCAGTATCTTGTGAGCAGGCTTTTATTTTTTATTTTTATTTTTTGCTCTGTACCTGTTCTCTTTTAATATGAATTGCCTAATATCAGGAACTTGCTGCTAGGGAAGTAATTCCTGAGCACCTAGCCGAGAGCCACTCTAATAGATTTCTGAACTGAAGCTCCTTTTGGTAATTCTGAAAACCGTGTCTCTCGGGGCCTGCTCCTTAAGGCATTGTTCTTGATTTTTAAATGTTCCAGGTCTTGAGTAACATTATTTTCTCCCACATTGTTTTCTGTAGCTGTAGGATATCTGTCTCTAGCTTCATTTTTCTCTACGGTTCTGTTAAATCTTCAGAGAAGCTCAATTAAATTTTTAATCAGCTTCTTAGTTTCCTTTCTTTCCTTTAGCACCACTTGCTTGCTCTAAACACTTTCTTATCCTCCTTTAATTTATTCTTTGTATTTCTGTCCTATTCCTCTAGATTATGTGTCAATGTGGATAGTGGGATGATGGGATTCTGGGACTATCAAATCCTTTGCCTGTCAAATATATCTTGTCCAATTTATATGCTTTGAGTTGGGTAATCCCACCTGGGAGATATTCTCCCATCTGGCCAACATCTAAGACTCCCATCTGCTTGTGCCCTGTCTGGCTCCATTGTACTGTGCCCCATCTTTGCTTTGCCATCCCTAGAGCCCTACTTTCACCCACTTTTCAGCTATGTACTTTCAGGGCACAGTATCACCCTGAAACTCACTTAATAATTCTTTCTGTATGTTTATGATGACCCTGACTTTCTCCCCTCAAATCTGTACAGATTTTTATTTTAACAGCTTAGTTTTGCTGTCCTAAGCTTAAGGGGTTCTTCCCCAACTACTTTGATAATGGATTCTTTCTTTGCAGCTTGAGAAGCCATCTTTAATAGTTTCCAGGATCATTTCCTTAGGAGAATCACTCCTTAGGAGAATCATTTCTTTCTGTTTTTTTTTTTTTGAGATTTTATCTCTGTCTTCCTCTCTCAGATGTTGTTGGACCCTAGTAACCATTAGATCTCTCCCTCTCTTTCTCTCCCCTCCCCCCCTTTTTTCTAATGCATTCTTTAACATTAAGCAATCCTAGATGCTGGATACATGGTGTTTTTGTTTTTGTTTTTTCCCTTTTTATGTTTCTGTTGTGGCTTTCGGAATCTTGTTTTCTCCATTGCATTTTTCTGTCCTTCTTTTCTGTATTTCATTTTTCTCTTATGAAGATGTCTCTTTTCTTCCAGCTTAGATAATTTCTTCTATAAAATTGTGTCCAATGTTCCCCTAGAAAAATTAGTTTGAAGAGGCAAATTTGAGTCAGATTTTAGAGGGCTTTGAATATAAATTCTATAGATTAATGTGACTGCACATTAGAATGGCCTGGGGAGCTTTAAAAAGTCCAATGTTTAGACTCTGTGGGCGCTTTGGTCATGGAGCAGCCGTGGGCAGTCTCCTCTGCCAATGGGCTCAGTTGCCTAGTGTTTCTGTTCCTTCTATCTGTTGTCACGCCCTGAGGCCTTCGGGAGTCACCATCAAGGTTTCCACCAGTCTACAAGTGACAGCAAAGGCAGCCATCCCCTCCAGTGGCCCACTCATGGCCCTCCACGACTATTACTGGCACCACCTGGATTCCACTTCCAATAACAGCTCCTGACGAAATGCAGAGTATCCTGGGGAGGCCATCTCTCACTACCCAGTCTCTCCAAGGCCCCCTGGGGTCACTGGTGGGCAAGCTCCTTTTTGGAGAAGTCCACTTTCCCGTTCATGGCTAAGTGTTGGAGTCTCCAAACGTTTGGAACCTTTCCAGGCCACCAGCAGCACAGTCACCTGTTCTTGCTTCTGGAAGCCATGAGGAGGCAGCCTGGTGGCCTGCCTGGCAAAGCCAATACTGGGGCCCAATCCTGAGTGGCCACCACGTGGCTCCCAGAGGCGCTAGGCTCACCAGAGCTCTTCTCCTCCCAGTAGACCAGGCAGGCTGCAGGAAGCCACAGTTGGGCTCTTTTATATCAAAACTGCAAAACACCAAAAAGGAAGGTGAGAGAATTCTACTCTTTACTATCCAAGCCACAGGCCTTTCTGACACCCTGTAACTGTGTGTCCCATACCAAGTGGGAAATAAACTCCAATCAGCCAGCAAAACAAAGCAAAACAAAACAAAACAAAACGAAAAATGTCAGGACTCACTGCCAGAGATTCTGAATTAATTGATATGGTGGAGACTGGACATGGGTGTTTTTAAATTCTAATTCTCAAGAATGGTTAAGGGTCTGAAATTTTACTCTGATAGCTAAGAAGTTAGTTTCAAGGATGCTGGTATAAAACATGAGATTCCTTTGTCAGAGATGAAGGACAGCTTATTATTCATAGAAATATCAGAAGCAAGAGTAACAACATTTTTTTTTGCTGTTTTTTTTGAGTCCTAATTCCTGTAGGGTGATACAAATGACATCTGTACACATAGTAGGTTTCATTATAGGAGAGGATCTGTGAGTTTAGGGGGCCTGAATATTTTATAATGGAAAGTAGCATGCCTCCCTTTGGTTCCAGAGGGAGAGACACTGTATCTATCTCCTGTATAAACATCCTTGAAAATAATAATCTAAAACAAGGAGCAGTCAGTGCTTTGTTTATGATAGTCCTGTGGAAAATTGACTCCCAACAGAGTTGAGACTACTTCTGTAGACAAAGGGGAATTCGAAAATTGTTTTAAGCAGGTACATAAAGGGAGTGCTTTAAAAAATATGGAGATTTTTCCAGGAAAGACTTAAAGCAGAGTAACATCTCAGAAAGTGTTATATTAATTCAGGCAAAAGTTGAAAAGGTTTTGGCCAGGTAGTAGTAGAAGACAAGGACTGAAATTTAAAAAAAAATTGATAAGTATGGGTTATTGATTATATACAAAAGGAGTAAGATAGTGACAGTGGAAAATAGTTTTCTTTGTAGAAAAGTTAATTTTTATTTCTTGAATAGATGAGGGGCTATTCAGGTTATGAATTTCTTCTTGAGTGACCTTTGGTAGTTTATATTTTTCAAGAAATTTATCCATTTCCTCTAATTTGTTGAATTTATAAGCATAAAGTTGTTCATTAGCCAAGCAGATGTATAAATATAATTGTCCATTGTCTGTTGGTTTTAAACCAATGAATATAGGAAAGATTTTTCTTCCCACTAATAATACTCTTTTTCTTTTCGTTTTCTTCTTTTTTTCTCTCTTTCTCTCCTTCCTTCTTTCTTGTCTTCCCACATCTCTAGAGAAGTAGTGTGGCATAGGGAAAAGGGCCTTCAACTTTGGAATTGTTAAGACTTCCCATCAACAATAATTTATTGAACACCTATTATGTGATTGACACTGTTTTGGAGCTGAGTGTACATTAGTGAATTATATGATTTGCCCTGATTGAGGTCATATTCAAGTGAATGAAGATATTATTTGATCTCTGAACTCCAGTTTCCTCATATCTAAAATGGAAATTTCCTAGAAAAAAAAATAAAAAATAAAAAAAAGGGAAACTTCCTAAAATCGGGGTATTGTGACTGAATGAGGTAATGAATGTTAAGTTCCTGGCACATAATATGTACTTGGCAATATATATAGTTGTATGCTGCTCATTAATTACTTTCTTGAGCTCCCCCAGCAGGTGACTCAAAATCACCTGTTGAAAATTGATTAGCCTTTTCTAAAAGTTCTTTGAGAATGACATGTTTCCTCTGGCTCTATGGAAAACACATTGCCCTCTCTTTACCTCATTGCACACATGGTCTTTTTGCCTCATTTGTCACCTCGGTGGGTTTGACAATGTTTCTGGTGTCTATCAGTAATGTACTTGGTAGAGTAGCAAGAAACTGGATGCAAGCTACAGAATTTCTGTTTTAAGCCAGAGAATTTTATATGTGATTTCTATCCTGTGGTACATTCAAACCAAAGGGTGTTGTGAACATGAGGAGAAGGCACAGTAAGAGGTTAGCATGTTGCAGATTTTTCTTTATTCATCTAAATTAATTTCATTTCATCATAGCAATATGAATGCCAAATAAAATCATTTCTGTTGATTTATGCAGTTCTTGTGAATCACTTTACTTTTGGTCTGGAGCCCTACAACAGCTACCTGAGGTATCGTCTGTGATAACCACTCAGAAATGTGCTGCCTAGCAGGCTGCCATGCTTAAATAATCTGGTTTTGTTATTTCACTCAGCAGTAACATGGCTTTGAGGGAGATTAATCCAGTGCCAAACACTCTTTTCTATCTTTTCTAAAGTAAAGCAAAGTTCAGAGTCTTAAAGGAGTAGATATCTCGTTTTAAGAGGCTTTTGATGATTGAATGTTATGTGGATTATTGCTGCCTCTGTATGATGAAGGAGCAACCAATACTTTTATTCTCTTATTATAATCAGAAAGTGATTTTACATGGAAAGTATATTTGGAGGCTTTTTCTAAAATTGTCATGTGTGACTGAGGTTTTTGGTAACCAAATATATGGCTATATTTGGAGCTAATGCATATAGTTAACTCTTGGGTTTTTGGAGGGGCCAGGAAGATTATTCAAGCTAGATAGTTCACTTGATGACAAAGTGGTATCAATAGTGGTTACCTCTGTCTATGTGCTTGTTCGTGTCACACAGAAACACATACCATTTGTTGACTACAGGCTTTATTCAGGTGTCTGTTTTGCTGTTCCTTATACACTTGTCAAAAATTGAAGATTGGAGCAAATACGTTTATTGATGGAAATCAACTTGAAGTTGCTTCTTGTGATGATACTTCTTTGGAATTTCATCTGTGAAATCATCTTATCACTAAACTATCCCTTCTAGTAGGGAAATGTGGGAGAAAATGAGAGAGCAAGTAAATACCTATTCAGTGAAGCACTGAATAGTTTGAGGAATTTTCTGCATTACTTAGAAGAGTTTCTTAGTTGTATGTGCATCAATGATACTTTAATAAAGAAATCACAATGCTTTCACAAGATAGCCTGTTAAAATGATTATATAAGTATTTTCTCTGTAGCTATCAGTAAATGCAATTAAATGAGCTTAAAAAAGTCTTTTTGGTAAATACAGTACATCACAGTCTACTTCACATATTTGGTTGTGTGGAGTTATTAGCAGTAGCACAGTGCTGTGGAGAGAGAATGGGTTTTGGAGTTAAAAAAATTTGGGTTTGAATTCTCATATCTCCATTTGCCCAATGTCTGAGCCATAATAGTCTTTTACTAATAGAAAGTCAATAATATATACTTCCTAATATTGTTGTAAATATTCTATTTAATGCCCTAAGCATCAAAATGAGAACATAGTAGTTTTTCAATAAATTGGGTTACTTTTCCTCCTGAGATTTTCAGAAGTGTAGCGAAGGGGATTGACCTATGCCTGGGCTTTTTTGGTATTACCATGAGTACTTTGAGATTAAAACTGTAAGAAATAAGATTATCTATGCTTCTCTAACTTACTGATGGAGAAAATAACCAACAGAGACATGGTAATTTCTAATGTTGGACTTAAATGTGAAATATCTTCTTATTTTCATTAGCTCAGAAGTCTATATCCATTTTCCTCAAAGCAAAGCAGTGAACAGCTCTTCATTTTGTTAATTTTCTTAAAAACCTTGTTATTTTTATCTGTATATTTTAAAATATTTTATTTATTTATTCATGAGAGACAGGGGGAGAGAGAGAGAGAGAGAGAGAGAGAGAGAGAGAGAGAGGCAGAGACACAGGCAGAAGGAGAAGCAGGCTCCATGCAGGGAGCCTGACATGGGACTCGATCCCAGGTCTCCAGGATCACGCCCTGGGCTGAAGGCAGTGCCAAACCGCTGAGCCACCTGGGCTGCCCTATTTTTATCTGTATTTTATTTAAAGATGTATACACAAAAGGATTTTATTTTATTCATTTTATTTTTAATTTTTTAAAAAAAATTTATTCATTCATGATAGAGATATATATAGAGAGGCAGAGATAAACAGAGGGAGAAGCAGGCTGCATGCAGGCTGCATGCAGGAAGTCCAATGCAAGACTTGATCCTGGGACTCAGGATCATGCTCCCTGAGCCAAAGGCAGACACTCAACCACTGAGTCACCCAGATATCCCTACAAAAAAGATTTTAAACAAAAAAAAAGAGTACCCACTCAGTGTAACTGAGAAACCAAGCAAGCCCCAGTTTTATCTCTATTAATATATTTCTGTTGAGGTCTTGGGAGAATAGATAATCAAATTCTTATTCTTTCTGTCTCATTATTTATGCCTACTCTTCTTTAGGATTGCTACAAAAAAGAGCAAAAGGAGAGGAAAAGAATACATTGACCTGGATTCTGAATTCTCATTCTCTCCTGCAAAATATTTTTTTCACCCATCTCTTGATTTATTTCTACATCAAGCATCCAATAAGTGCTTTGCACAAAAACCATGCTAGCTTTGAAGTGCTTAAATTAGTGTTTTGGTTTTTAGTGGGGGAGGACAAAATTCATGTGGGTTGTTGCTGGAACAAGATGTGCATTTGAGACTTGGGAATTCCACAGTGATTTTTATCTTTTTTTTTTCTTTTTTGTAACAACTGTCAGATTTTGGATATTGCATATGTCCTGTTTGTTTAATTTATATTTTAAAGGATTTGAAATCTGTACACAAAACAAGTTTTTAGCTTGTGAGAGCATTAATGTTGGTGATTTAGAATATGAAATTATTGTTTTTAAATAGTACTAAATAAGTGCTTTACAATCTAATTAGTTCTGTGCTCCTGAGAAATCTTAAAGTACCAACTTCTTATAAGAACAGTATGAAACTTCTTGATGATGGGAGTTCCAGAGAACATTACTAAGGTGACAATGTCTTTGAGCTGTGTCTATTTTTTTTTTCATTTTGATAGTTATGCAGCATCATTTAGATTCCTTATGTCCTTCAGATTGGTAATGAGTTATTTCTCTGTTGTTTGAATGTAATTTGTTTTTAGTGAGTTGCTTTAGTAGCTATCATATTTCACCCTGGGACTATCTCCATTTTTCAGGTGAAAATAAATTATCTGTGTCTTGTAAATGAAGCTTAGTAAGAGGATAGGAGGAAGGCACGAATGGTAGGATGATATATATATGTATGCTAAAGATCAAAATACAACTATTATTAAGTTTGATCACAGCTAAGGAATAAAGAAGCTTGTGGTAAATGGAACCTTGAGCTAGAAGATGTATCATCATTTGGCTTCTAGTCTTAAATCTGCCACCAATTTGCTGTATGATTCTGAGTACTTACCTCGCTGGGGTCGGTTTCCTTGTCTGTAAAATTACTGTGTGTGCCACAAGATTTTTTTTACCTTATTTTAAAGATTATGATCTGGGCTTAATACTAACATCATCAAAATACCTGGTGGAAGTAAACCCAGAAATATCCCTGGCTTCAAAAGATTTAGTTTGAAATGCTACTAGAAACTAGGATGGAAAACAAGAGTCAAGGTGTACTTGCACTGGAAGTCAGATACCCCAATATATGACCGAGGACAGAGTAGACCAGTGGTTTCAAAATCTGAGAAGTCTGAACTTATCGGACTCACAGAGCCATGAGTGTAGGGCAAGTGAATAGAAGGGTAGATTTAAGGCAGATGCTTCAAGAATACTTTAATAGTTGAGGTCACACTTTGCCTCTCTTCGATACTCCCTGTTCAGGCAATATTCCCATCCAGTGATGTCTGGCTTGGGAACTGAAGAAAGAGAAAGCACAGCAGGAATATACTGCTGATGTAAACTGAATCTAGGTAGAGAATAAAGAATAATCCCTACGTATGTAAATCAAATCCATTTTCTCATTCATTTATGATTTTTAAAAAAGGTTTTATTTATTTGAGAGAAAGAGAGAATGAGAGAGAGCATGCATGGGGTGCGGGTGCGGGGAGAGGGAGAAGCAGGCTCCCCACTGAGCAGGGAGCCCGATGCAGGGACTCCATGCCAGGATCCCAGGACTGTGACCTGAGCCGAAGGCAGACGCTTAACCGACTGAGCCACCCAGGGATCCCTCACTTATGATTTTTGATAAAAAACACTTTCTTATATGTCATTGAATTTAGGCATGACTTGATATCTAAGGTCACATAGTGCGAACCATACTTCATAATTTTCCTGTGACAATAACTTAATTTTTTAAAAAAACACTGTTAATTGAATCACATAAATGTTCTGAATCTCCATATCTCTGAGACTTCGAATTATGAGCTAGAAATTTGATGTCTCCACAAAAATGGAAGGATTCATTCTCACTGAGGTGTCTTTTCTCTGGATCTATAGGGATGCAAGAGGTAACAGTCAATATAGATATGATTTGACAAATAAAAAGTGAAAGCAAAGAATCCAGTTTCTGGGTAAAAAGATATTGAAATACTTATTAGATATGTCCACTTGAAGACCATGCCATTATCTCATCTTCTGAACCCCCCTCTCTCCTACTTTGCAGCCCCTTGTATTTCTTGTTTATTTCAGGCATCTGACTTAAAACTAAAAAAAAAAAAAAGTAATAATAATAATAATCATCATCATCATCATCATCCTTTCTCTTTTTTTTTTTCTCTCTGGCCTTCTGTAGCCACGCAGGTTCTAAGGCCTGTTGATTCTCCATCTAAAATGTATCTAACGCCTAACTTTTTCCCCTGTTGCCATCCTAATCAGCTCCCTACCCACATTCCCCAAGTTGCCATTGCCTCCTTCTTCTTCTTTTTTTAACATTATTTATATTTATATAAGAGGGAGAGAGTGTATGCACCAGGGAGCATGAGCAGAAGGAGGGTCACAGGGAAAAGCAGACCCCTCCACTGCGTGGGGAGACACACATAGGGCTCGATCCCAGGATCCTGAGATCATGATCTGAGCTGAAGTCAGACATTTAACCCTAGACACTTAGGCAACTGAGCACTCAGGTACCCCTGCCATTGCCTTCTTAACTTATTCCACTATATTCTAATTCACTTGTAACCTCCATACATCCCTTTATTTTCTCATTCTGAATTTTATATTTTGAAAAGTTCTAATGATAAAGTACATTTGTAAGTGATCGTGGTACTTAGTTAATTTATCTATTTTCTGTAAATCTCATATGCGTAATATGACTACAATGAAAGTTTGGTCCACATGTAATAATCAGCATAAACACACCAAGCAAATATATTCTTTTAGTATCCCAGACAGTCCTCCATTTGTGAGCTGGGCACTTAAGGCTACAGGCTACATAACCCTGTTCTAATCCATTTGAGTGAAATATTGACTCCATTATGTCTAGGGAGACCACATAATATTCAAACTGGAGCACTTTGGACAGTGAAAAGGGGATATTAGTAATTATAATAATTATGCCTGGACAGTGGTGCAAACTGGAACCGTCCCAGGCAAAATGGGAAGTAAGATCATTCTTCCACTACCTATGAATAGAACTAAATCTTTTTTAACTTGGCATTCAGGACCTTCATATTAACTCTTTGTGCATTTCTGATAGGTGAATTCACTGATCCTGTTACATTCTTTGCTTAAACTTTTCTACCATTGCACACTTTGCTTATGTTACTCTCTTCCTGGAATGTCATTCCCAGACCACTGCACCTGTTTGATCCCTACACAGCTTTTAAAATGGAGTTTATCCCTCCAATTTCCCATAAAGCTTCCCTACTTTAGTTACTGTGATTACTCTTCTCTCTGAACTCTGAAGTACTGGTTGATCACTTGGCCTGTATATATATGCAGTCTTGCACTGATAAAAGGACTCGATCAGTGGTTTAATTATCTGACATCTTTCAAATGCATTTCAGATTCCTTTTCTATCTTATACTTCCTTTTGGCAATTTAGGGTCTTCTTTCATTCTCTCTTCCCACTATTATTATCTAGACACTGGCTACCCTACAAGGAGCTCTGGAGGTGATGTCAAAATGAAGGAAGGGATTCTAGAGGCCAGAGGATGAAGAAAGAATCTTCACATGAGATGAGAACTATGGAGGCTGGAGAGGCAAACAAAAACTACAAACTTCATTACATGAACCAGTAGCTCATAAAGGGAGTTGGAGTAGGGTGTCATGAAAGGTGGGTCATGGAAAAGAGAGAGAGAGAGGTTGGTACATCATGGAAGAAGTTGGGAGGCATAGCAGCAGTAGAATTCTGAACATCGTGTAGACCTGGAAATTTGGTATCCAAAATCACTCACAGTCCAGGAGCACTGGCAACACCTGGGGGCTTATTAAAAGTGTAGATCCATAGGCCACACTCTATACCTACTGAGTCAAACACTTCATGTTAACAATATCCTAGGAGATTTCCTTGGAGAAGCACTGGCCTGCAACCTCCACTTGGCTTTGAACAAGATTTTATCATATAGCTGTGTCCTGGTGCGTGAGCACATCTCTCTAAGTTGAATATTCAGGGGTGACACTCAGAATATCCAATAATAAAGATGGGGGGATTAAGTGCTGGTTTGAAATATAATTTATTTTCCTATTGGTTTCTTAGTGCTTTAAATGACAGTATAGTCTGTACAGACTTCCACAAAGGTGGGGATGAGTGTGTATTAGGGTAATATTTTTCAGGTAACAAACTGTGACTTAGTAAGAGTTGGGTGGAGAATAATAGAAATAATCTAAGTATAGAAGAGCCAGAGTTTTCAAGTGTCTGTTCATGTCATTAGGATCTGTAAGGTTTTTGACCTCAAATATCTTCTTGCCAGTTTTAAGTGCTTCAGGACAGGAAAACAGTTGGCCATCTGGTTTTACTAAACACTTTCTCACGTACAAGGACAAAATGTATTACTTGGAGCAGTTCAGAAGTGCACTGTTGGAAGAATTTAGGACACTTCTCTATACAAACTATTTCTCAAGGATGAAGAGCTTGGCTTGTATCAAAAATTAAAGGAATTTCTGTTGGGAGTACTTCTGATTCTTTTTTCATATGCTTTAGTTTTCTGTAGATGGTGTCAAAAATAAGCATTTATTTAACTAGAGAAGGTATCTCACAGTATGAGCTACACATAGTCACTTGCCCACTCTTCCTGTAATGGAATAAAAAACTCTGCTATCTAAACTTTTGTTAAGAGAATTCTGTTATATTTTTTTCTTATTATTTTCATTATTGAATTAGAGATGGCATTTGGCTAGTTAAAATTCTGTTTAAGAAAAAAATACAGTTACATACTGATAAAGACTAGTGATAAACTTCTGATAAAACATTAACTGTATTGTTCTGTAGAAAAAAAGAAAAAAGGCAACATGAAATGACAGAAAGTAACGAAATTGTGCTAACCACATTATTTTCAGGGCACCTTGGTGGCTCAGTGATTGAGCATCTGCCTTTGGCTCAGGGCATGCTCCTGGGGTCCCCGGATCGAGTCCCACATGGGGCTCCCTGCAGGGAGCCTGCTTCTCCCTCTGCCTATATCTCTGCCTCTCTCTGTGTGTGTCTCATGAATAAATAAATAAAATCTTAAAAAATAAAAATACATAAAAAATAACCTTATTTTCACCATAGATTTAATAAGCTCAGAAACACAAAAACCTTTCAGCATTACTAATTTTAAACTTCAATAAGTCTTATTCCTTCCATGATTTGATCTAACTTGTCTCCACCAGACATTATTTTTTTTCAATGATCCTTATATGTAGGGTGATTTTTCAGAGTGCTTCGATAACAATTAATAGCAACACAAAATATAAGGTCAAAACTATGAGTCTATATCTAAAGAGGATAGATTCAAACAGATGTCAGCTAGCACATATATTTGTTCAGCCACAGGCAGGATTATTCATCAGATACTTAGTACATTGTGTGTCTTCATTTTTTTTTTTTTTGCATTTGATCCATTTGTTTGTTTAATAATTTGCTCTTGAGGCAGCATCATCCAGGGCATTTATCAAAATATGAACCACTGTAACATATTAAAAGTAACTAGATTTTATATATAATGTAATAGGAGGAGCAGGATATTTAAACGGGGAATCCAGAGAACCAGTGAAAAATGGTAGCATGATGTCCTCAAATTCACTAAGGTTGGGGTAGATTATTTAGAGAATTTAGACTTCAAGAACTTCTTACGCTTATAATTTTCTCTAGATAATTTATTTTAAGACAGAGATGATGAAATGAAGAGGCAACAAAAAAACAAAACCTTTACAAAACCTAACATATTGCATATAGTGCAGCCCAAAGCTTGTGTTGAGTGGGGTTGCTCACATCCTTTCCTCTGGCGCCTCTCCATCCCTGCTGCTGGCACCCAGGGTGCCCATTTTCACTTCTTTGCAGTTTCCTTGTGATGTGTCAGGCAGTTCTCAAGGAGCCATGCAAGTTAAAGTATGCACATTCCTTGTATAAATGGGGCCATTCTTACTTTGCCCATGGATCCTATGCCTCATTGATAGGGCAGTTGAGTGGTCAACATTATTGTAAGATGTGTTGTTCTAGATTCATACTATAAAATTGTGACTAGTAAAAGTAACATGACCGGTATATTAATTACTGTTTACATTTCCTGTATACTCTTAATAAGACTGTACTTATTGTCTTGTGTACTTTAGTTTGAGAAGAGGATTAGCAACCTTTGGGAGAATCATTTGAAGCCAAGGATCTACAGGCAGCATGAAGGATAATTCAGCATCATGAATAATAATACAACCAGCATTAGGGAACTTCAGAGACAAGAAGATACGGGTTGCTTCAGTACAATGGGCTCCAAAGAACTATGGCATTGTGATGATAACATAGTTTCACAGTGAAAGATATCTGACAATAAGGAACATAAAGAGAAGTTTCCTAGACCTGAACAGGAAAACGTTGGTTCTTGACATATGGTCAAGAACCAGTACATATGATCAAGAACCAATTGGACAATAAACGAATAAGTACCTCTTTTCTACCTGTTACTCTAAATCATCATCAATAACTTACTGATCTTCATAAGGACTATGAATTTTATAATGTGTTTTAAGATGTGATTTTGTAGGTAGGGGCACTGCAAAAATATTTTGCCCAGGACCTCGTACTCCCTAGAGTAGCTCCCAGTTGCTATAAGTACTTTCAATTGCAATTTTAGATTTTGTTGCTGAAGTTTGATAAGTTCATTTTAACACTGAAGAGAGGATGATGAATAAAACAAATATGAGAAAGGTCGACTTTGCTGAACTTCCTCTATAGCACTTTTTAGCCACAGCTGGGCTTTGGAGTTAGAGTCGGAACTTGAGATGAAGACATTAGTGGAGTAGAGCCTTAACTTTGTTATTTTTGTGTGACCCTTGGCAAGTGTCTTACTGCAGCAGGTCTGTTAATTCATCTCTAAAATAGAATGATCATAGCATCTCTTTTCATAAGGTATATAAAGATGGGATAGAATAATTTTGTAAGTAATTAGCATAATATTTGGCACATAATAATAATTCGATTTGGGTTAAATATTTTTGCATATTTTTATTAAGCAGAGAGGGCTAATGCAGCAAGATGGAATGCTTAAGATAGTGTATGATTAATCAATAATCTATTTTTATTAGTTCTTACCATAAAGCTAGATATTTGATTTTAAATTTTGCCTGAAAAAAAAAAAAGGTTGGTTCTAATCTTCAGTAAGTCCACATTCAATATTATGTTTTGTTTAATATTTTATGCAGACTAATCCCTGGGGTTGACTCAATAGCATGATTTTCTAAGGTATATATTTTGATATATTCTTAAAAGATTTTTAAAAATTGTTTATTTGAGAGAGAGCAAGAGCATGCAAGCATGCAAGAGCCAGGGAAGGAGAGAGGAACAAGGAGGTGGGGAGGGACAAGCAGACTCCATGCTTAGGGGAGCCCAGTCTTGTGGCTTGATCCCAGGATTCTGGGATCGTGACCTGAGCCGAAGTCAGATGCCTAACACACTGAGCCACCCAAGTTCCCCGCAACTGATATTCTTGAACTACAGTTAGTGACTCAGAGGTAGTGGGAAAGTAGAAAGAGGTTTTCTGTCTTCTGCTCTTCTAAAATATTTCAGGCTTATTTGAATGAAATCAACACTAAATTAATTCCACTCTCTACCATTCAATTCAGTTTCTTGTAGTGGATATTTACCTCCTTTTTTTTTTTTTTTTTTTTTTGTGAGGGTCTGAAGGGCTGACTAACATCTGATGTCCCTTCTTATATTCTTGCATTTCCCTATATTTAGTCTTGGAGAGAGACGGAGCACCTGTCTTGCACAGGATGGAGGCTGAGAATGCTTGATGTTTGCTTTCCCAGGGTTCCTTCCATCTAGGGCTCTGAGCACATCACTTACATTCCACCAATCAGATAAATGTGTCCCCCTCCAGCTTTGAATAAGAAATTACTGATTCAAAGGAGCAGTCGCTGGAGAAAATCCATTTTGGTGATAGGTAGTGGCAGCAGTAGTGGCAGTAATATCAAGTTTTTAGGGCCAGCAAAGGCTTTGAAAGTCCAATGTCAGAAGCAGTGAGTAGCAGAGTAGCCTACGGCAGTCAGCATTAGGTCGTAGGAAGCAGCAGTGAGTTCTCTGGATTGGTTTTGTGGAATGGCTTGATCATGGTTCCTTGCCCTCATTTGCACCTGTTCTTTAACTCACAGAATTGTAACTTTTTCACTTTTCAAGAAATTCTCTTTTTTTTCTATAATCATGGTCAATTTATGTTATTTGAAATTATAAACCCTGATCGAAGAATGTCCTGTGCCCAACTATTTATTCTATTTTATTCTTATATTGGAGCCCATCCCTGATTTTCTTTCCCTTTAAGGCCTCCTTTGATGCCCCTCTTATCCGGATCTCCCTTTGTTCTCTTTGATCTCTTCTCCTAGTGGGAGATGGGAACAGACAGTGTGATGAGCCTTGCTGTCATACATTTAACATTGAGAGCTAGCCCTGCTGACACCTGAAAGTGACCATTTCTTGCATCTAGGTCATTGAATGATGCGTAAAGCAGAAAGCACTATATCTATTTTTTTCTTTTTTTTCTTTTTTCTTTTTGATTTTTTTATTGGAGTTCAATTTGCCAACATATAGCATAACACCCAGTGCTCATCCCGTCAAGTGCCCCTCTCAGTGCCCATCTCCCAGTCACCACAACCCCCCCGCTCACTCCCCCTTCCACTACCCCTTGTTCATTTCCCAGAGTTAGGTGTCTCTCATGTTTTGTCACCCTCACTGATATTTTCACTCATTTTCTCTCCTTTCCCTTTATTCCCTTTCACTAATTTTTATATTCCCCAAATGAATGAGACCCTATAATGTTTGTCCTTTTCCGATTGACTTATTTCACTTAGCATAATACCCTCCAGTTCCATCCATGTCGAAGCAAAAGGTAGGTATTTGTCATTTCTAATGGCTGAGGAATATTCCATTGTATACATAGACCACATCTTCTTTATCCATTCATCTTTCGATGGACACTGAGGCTCCTTCCACAGTTTGGCTATTGTGGACATTGCTGCTGTGAACATTGGGGTGCAGGTGTCCCGGCGTTTCACTGCATCTGTATCCTTGGGGTAAATCCCCAGCAGTGTAATTGCTGGGTCGTAGGGCAGGTCTATTTTTAACTCTTTGAGGAACCTCCACACAGTTTTCCAGAGTGGCTGTACCAGTTCACATTCCCACCAACAGTGCAAGAGGGTTCCCCTTTCTCCACATCCTCGCCAACATTTATTGTTTCCTGTCTTGTTAATTTCCCCCATTCTCACTGGTGTGAGGTGGTATCTCATTGTGGTTTTGATTTGTATTTCCCTGATTGCCAGTGATGCAGAGCACTTTCTCATGGAAAGCACTATATCTAAATAGATAAAGCTTATCCACAGGTTTTGTGATGTTTCATTTACGTTCTGTGGCACTTTCATTACTTGCTATAGGGAGATTTTGCCATGCAAGTGATGTGCATCTATTTTTAGATCATTTCCTTTGTTGAACTGTTTCATGGTGCAGCTTCAATTGTTTAGAGACATGCAGTCCTAGAATGCTTTAATTTTATTGACATTTCCCCCCCACCCTCACCCAAAAATTTCTGGGAAATTAAGAATTGTTCATGTAAGAGGCCTAAGTCCTGATGCTTTCAATTTCAGTACTTGTACTGGTTTCTTCCAACCAAAATTCTAACTAATTTAGGATTATGGAAAACTTATTATGCTGACATTTAAACTCATTTGGTGGTAAATGTGGTAAAGTTCTCTTTAAATACCATGAAGAAGAAAAGTAGTAACAAAAATCATTTTATGTGTTTTCCGTTATTTTTTTAAAGCAATAATGGTGACACATTTTTGAACACTGAAGAACAAAATGTCACCTTTAAAGTCAGACTCTATACAGTTTGAGTAGTCTTGTTCTAAAACCAGCGAAACAATTGTTTTCTTTTTATTTATTTATATGTATATTTTTAACAATTTGTTTTCTTTTTAAACCCAGGTGCAGAGTTAGTAATGTATACTATTTTGTCATATGCAGAAATCATGGACATCTACATAAGGAGACTCCTTGGAGCAGTTACACAACTCAGCGTGAAAACAAAGTAGCAACTCAGGGAGAAAGCTTCTGAGTGAATTATCTTTTTTTTTTTTTTTTTTTTAAGAGAACTTCACGATATTATGTAGGCCATTAGAGTTGGCTCTTTAGTTATCCAGTGAAAAACATGATGAGGAGGGCATATTAGTTTTTGATTTCTACTGTAACAAACTCCCACAAATTTGGGAGCTTAAAACAGCACAAATTATTATCTTGCAGTTCTGTAGGGTAGAAGTCTGGCAGAAGTCACGGGGCTAAAATCAAGTTGTTATCTGGGCTATGTTCCTTTCTGGAGGCTCTAGGGCAAAATCTGTTTCCTTGCCTTTTTTAGTTTCTAGAGACTGTTCACATTCCTTGGATCCTGGCTTCCATCCTCTCATCTTCAAAGCCAGAAGTACTGTATCTCCATAACAAGTTTTGAAGAGTCACATCTTTGACTATGAGTTATGCTTCTATTTTTAAGAAATCTTGTGATGACATTAGATCCACCTGGATAATCTCCCTATTTTAAGGTCTGATGAACAAACCTAATCCATCTGCAAACTTAATTCTCCTTTGCCATATAAGGTAACTTTTCACAGGCTCCAGGGATTAGGACATAGACATCTTTGGGGAAGGGGCATACGTAATTGTACTTACCAGAGTGGGAGATGATGATATGTAGCTATGAGAAAACAGGTGGAAATGCCAGAGCCGCATAAGTATAATTCTTTGGGGGAGCCCTAGAAATACAGTGAAAATGGCCCAGGGTCCTGCTATACAAAGTCTGCTCCATGGGGCAGCACATGGGCAGCACCTGGAGCTTGGTAGAGAGCAGACTCTTAGGCCGTACCACAGACCTACTGATATTGGATTTAGAGTATAGCAAGATCCTCAGGTGAGACTGATAGGCATATTAACGTGTGAAAAGTAAGGTTTTAGGAGAGGGGCTCTATTTCCTTCCTTCAACTAGAGGAGCTTCAATTGTATCTGTTTCAGTTATTGGACTACTGGTAAGTTTTCACTTGAAGAAATTGAAACGGAATTGAAAGGAGTTTGAAAATCACTGCTGTTTGGGAGGCAGAGGATCCTCCTCTTAGTCATTGCTGCTCCTACTCTAAGTCCATTACTCGCCTTCTGCTTCCATAATAATCAGAATTTTCTTTGGAGGGGGAAGGGTGGGAAATGAAAAGTGACAGAAAATGTAGATTGTCTAATTTTCAGAAGATGAAAAGAAAAGTCTTGAGAAGAACGGACCTCAAAAGATAATTGCAGTCCCTAGCAAAAATCTAGAATGGAGTAGTAAAAAATTGTGAGTACTTTGGAGAATTTTGGAGGATTGTGATATCACAAAGCTTCAGAATGAGTTCACTGAGAACATGGCATTAAAATTTTATGTGCTTTTGTAATGGAGTTGCTAATATGACAAACCAGGAGAATATGTGTACAGTGTATCTTAATTTTCATTTGTGAATTAATTGATCAAATGTAGGTGAATGATAGAAGTGAAAACTTCTGGGGTTCCTAGGTCAGTGAAGCATCTGACTCTTGGGTTTCAGCTCATGATCTCATGATGTCAAGGTCATGAGATTAAGCCCCGTGTTGCGCTCCATGCTCAGTGCAGAGTTGGCTTGTCCCTCTCCCTCTGCTCCTCCCCCTATCACTCTCTCTCTCATAAATAAATAAAATCTAAAAAAAAAAGCGAGAAAGTCTTATCTGGTTAAAGACATTGTATCTAAGGTGTGTTGCATGATGACTTACAGAGAGCAAAGGTGTAGAAGGCTCAACATAGGTATGACTATGCTACTCATTTTTCTGCCCTTGACTATGCTACTCATTTTTCTAAAAGCCATTTAAGAAGGTGAGAGAGTGAAGTTTATTTCCTAATCTTTGCTTTAAAGGAATAGCAAATAGAATATACAGTTTTGATAACCGGAATTAAAACTATTCCTAAAGGGAATGCTGTGATTAAAGTCACAGTAAACTTCATCAGTGTTGAAGGTCAGTTTCTCTACACATGTTTACACAGAGTTGGTGATCTGTTTGGAGAGACAAATGCAAGAGAGCTAGGATTTTAACTGATTGTCTGGTTTCCATGAGGTAATAGTTTAATGCATCTGTGTGAGGGTAGAGACTGCTTGATTTTGAATCCCAAAGGCCTAGCCTAAACCAAGCACTTAGTAGGTACTTGGTAAATGTTTGCTAAATGCACCATTATTGAATCATAGAAAAGCTAGCATAATATTTGATTGAAGTAATGGAAGTCTATGTAGTCTGTAGTATAAGATGATTCATTCCTAAAATATGATGTATGCTTCTGAGTACCATGTTTTCAGACTCACAGTGACAAAATGCTATGCAGGAGAAAAAAAAAAACAAACCTGGAAATTTGAAGAAAAATGAAACCTGTGTCCTGTGGGGACAGAACGTTATAGTGGAACAAAGAAGAAAAAGGGAAGATTTTTAAATAGGCATTTAAAAAAATTAACAAAAAAATCCTTATGTAAACACGAGGACAGGCTTGTTATTAAGATAGGCTGGTAAAGAGCAAATATAGGCAAGCTATAAAGCTGTAAATTGTAGTTAATTTTTTTTTAAGATTTTACTTATTTATTCATGAGAGACACAGAGAGAGAGAGAGAAGCAGAGACACAGGCAGAGGGAGAAGCAGGCTCCATGCAGGGAGCCCGACGTGGGACTCGATTCCGGGTCTCCAGGATCATGCCCTGGGCTGAAGGCGGCGCAAAACCGGGGAGCCAGAGAGATTCAGAGAGATTGGCAAGTATGATGGTAGTATGTGCTCAGTCCCCAAGGAGGGAGCGTTAGTGACAAAAATCTCTTGAAAGGCGATGAGAAATAATGGGGTCAAGGTTTTCTAGGTATATTGCAATCTCTAATCACCTTCATATTAAATCAAAGAGTAAAGGTTTTGTACCACAATCAGACAACATAAAATTCCAGAAGAGGTCTCTGAAAAAATTGCTGCAAAAATACATGGAAAAACTAAACAAAAGCACTTGAATTTATATTTGTCATAACTTCTTTCCTCCTACTTGTCCCTGGTAAATTTGAGGACAAAGCCAGTGTTCTGGTTAAACAAAGAGATTGCTCTGGGCTTGACAATGTGAAATAAGAGATTTTCTGTCTAATTCTTCCCATATGTTGGACAAACTAAGTTTATTGTTCAGAGTACTTTGATGGGGCAAAAAAGTTAATGAAGTAAAAACAAGTAATGAATCCAGTAAATTCATTATAATTCTGAATCTCCCACTGTTATATGTTGCTATTAATTCTTCCATTGCCCTTTCTCTATGGTAGGACTTACACGTCATATTCATTTATAACTATACCCATTTTTTTTTCCCCTGAAGACAAAGTTTTTTTCAGGCTGATATTTTTTGAACATTTTCCCTTTACTGTCAGTTAAAAATATGTTACCTGCTATAAGGATATATGTAACGTATGTATAGAAGTTCTAAGGTATATTGATATAATGCATACCAAGAATCTGTAATTTAATTAAAAATGTTACCGGCTTTACATCTAAACTAGTGCTTGCTTTTTTTCCGTATCCTCTTGACTCCCCCTTTTATCCTGAGAGTCAACACAGAGATAAATCATTCTTTTGACTTAAATTAAATAAAAAATTGTATGTTTGCCTAAACAATAGTGTATTATATGTGCTTGTTTTGAGCTACAAAATTTGTGTCATAGTGTGTATAGCCTTCTGATACTGGCTTTGTTCACTTAATTATATGTGTAAGAGGCACCTATGTTGCAAGTCTTGGTTTACTCATCTGTACTGTTTTATTTCACATGTGAACACATCACAATTTCTTTTCTTTTAGATTTGTTTTCTCTAATTCTTTTTTTATTATTATTACAAACATTGCTACTGTGAGCCCTTTGGAGCACATTTACAAGCAATTCTCTAGTATATAAATATGAATTTCTCTAGGATTGGAAATTCTAGGGTATGGGATATGCACATGTTCTGCTCACAAAGTAATGCCAAACTATTTCCCCAAGAGGTTGTTCCAGTTTACCCTCTCTTCATATTTTATGTGTTAGAGTTGACCCATATCTTCTCTAACTTGATATTGTCAGTCTTCTCAATTTTTTCCATTCAAGTTTTCACAAAATATTTTATTATAAATATGAACATTCACAGGCAATTTTTTTCTTTTAATATTTATTTATGATAGTTACAGAGAGAGAGAGAGAGAGAGAGAGGCAGAGACATAGGCAGAGAAAGAAGCAGGCTCCATGCACCGGGAGCCCGATGTGGGACTTGATTCCGGGTCTCCAGGATCGCACCCTGGGCCAAAGGCAGGCGCCAAACCGCTCCGCCACCCAGGGATCCCCTCATAGGCAATTTTTTAAACAAAAGGAGATAGTATTAAAGTGGCAGTTAGGACAATTGATGTTCATTCATTCAACAAGTACTTATTGAATGCCTGCTGGGTGGCTATCACTGTGAAAAAATGTGAGCATTTAAATAAAAGCTATAAAAAGTGTTCTCACTCTAAGGGGATTATAATTTATATAAAACTGAAGCATTCAAATACTACTACAAGATAGCATTGTCATTTTTCAGTTTTCTTTCTCCCCTGCCTTCATATTCTTTGTCTCTATACCTTTGGGCTTCCCAAGAAAGGAATTTCAGTGTTTCCTACCTTGAAAGTAACCTTCAAGTGTCTGTTCTCTTTTTTCTTGCCATTCAGTCCATCAACTTATATTTGGACGGCTGCTACAATCTCTTCAGCAGAATGGATAGTTTAATGAATGAAGCTTTCTACATGAGTGAAAAGATATGTAGGAAAGTAGAAGAAAGTGCAGTGTAGGATCTGAGATGGTAGAAAAAAATAATTTGGATTTTATCCTATAGAGAAGGGCAGCTAAAGGATTAAATAATTATATTTTCCTGATTTACTCAGAAGGGATTACATTTAGAAGGGATTTGCTGAAGTTAAATGTACAAAAGAAGAAAAGGCATATGTGTAAATTCTAGGAATATGTCTTTTTTATGGAGGAAATAAAACATCCTGGGATACCAAAAACCAGATCTAAGACAATTTCTAAACTAGTATTTTCAGTAAGTACAGCAAATTAATCAGACCACATTATCCTAGCAGAAAAAAAAATCAACATCCTTCTTACCTGGCATAAATTATTCTGGATAAATTTAGTGTTTACCATGAAGTGGTCTTCTCTTTCTAAATAGTTTGTCTTATTTTTAAACTTTTGTTTTCTATTGTTCTGATGTCAAACATGATTAGCTACTCTCCTAATTTGTATATAACACAAAATTCCTACCAAATTCTGTAGCTCAATATTCACTGATTTAGACTCTTAGTTTACATAGTCAAACATATTTTTGGAAAGACTATGAAGTTTAGCACAAAAATTCAGAGTGCAAATGAAGTGGGGAATGAATGAGAATCAGGCAGTGGGCTGAATGACATTCAGAATGTCCAATTTCTCTTACTACTTTTTTATAGCATAGTTTTTATGAAAATCTTTGCTAGTGGGTTTTGATGGCTTAGGGAGGGAAAAGCATTATTAAGGAAGAGGCTTGAATTCTAGGATCCGTATAATTTTTTTTTTTAGATCTGATGAATTTTAAACTATTTTAAGGATGTTTTAGTAATCATACATTTATCCTATCTGCAAATGAGTAACATTAAATTTGTTTGCCAAACGAAACTATTAGAAAAATAGTAACTTGCAAGACGGATATTATTAATTCTTCTGTGAGTAGAGGCCATTAGTGAGGTACTTATACCTAGGAAGAAGTAATAAAAAACAACTGCTTCTCTTAAAAGGAAACAATGCTTACTGTTCTGCATTTTTGTTTCTATTTCTCCTATATAGACCACATTAACCTGCAATATTATGAAATCAATGCCACATCCTTTGGATAGGTATAGCCTTCAAGTTTTTCTGGAATGACAAATAATGCACATTTAGAGTTGGTGGAACTTTAAAATTCTCTGATAAATGTCTATAAAAATTTGTTATTGTTTAGTTTAAACATTTTTTGGATTTTTTTTTGAGGTGCCTCTCCATCATGCTGAATTTCATAAGCAGATCCACTGTGGTTCAAAATTAACAATGGAAATAAAGGGAGAAGAACATTTTGTAGCAGAAAACTTGTCTGGAAATTTTCATGCTGTAAGTGGAGTATGGCATTGCTAGTTGTTTCATTATGTAATGTTTATAAACCTAATTTTAAGAAGTAGATATTAACCCTTCAAAAATAAACAATGAAACCTAAACATACATACAATCTTAAAATTATAATTTAGGTTGCCTAATCAAGCCTGGGACATATTTGCTAATGGTTGAAGGAAGCTGTTTATGCCTTTCTGAGAACAGTTTATTTTTGTATTTATTCCTTTTTATCCCTATTATCTTCTCCCAGCCCCACATAGTCAATAAGTCATTTTTTATGTGTATTTTTACATTTTATATATAAAAGTATATATGTTTGAAATATTTTATACAACTTTCAGTATTAATATGCTAATATTTGTACCTTACTTTTTGTTATATTATTCTTGATCTTCTGAAAAAATCAGAGTAAACTTTTTCCTTATTTGGTGTGTGGGTATTCTGTTTTTTTTTCTTTTTATACTTTATTATTATTATCATTATTTTAAAGATTTTATTTATTTGGGAGAGAGAGAGAGCCAGAGTCAGAGCATGAGTGGAGGTGGAGGGGCAGAGGGAGAAAGAGAAGCGGACTCACTGCTGAGCAGAGAGCCCAATGCGGGGTGTGATCCCAGGTCCTTGGGATCATGAGCTCAGCTGAAGGCATATGCTTAACTGACTGAGCCACCCAGGGACCCCGTTTTTTTATTATTTTTCTTAAAGAAAAATGTGGAAAGTACTAATCAGAACAGAGAATAGGAAAATCACACATGATTCTACTACCTAGGCGTGGCTGTTTCACATTTTGGCTTACTTCTTTTTAACTTAAAATTTTTTTTTAATAGAGCTAAGAAAAAAAATAGAGTTAAGATTTTTTTTGCAAGGAATTTTGTGACTTTTTTTTTTCATGTTCATTATAACAAAAGCATTTAAGTCTTTTTTTTTAAATTAATTTTTATTGGTGTTCAATTTACCAACATACAGAAAAACACCCAGTGCTCATCCTGTCAAGTGTCCACCTCAGTGCCCGTCACCCATTCCCCTCCAACACCCGCCCTCCTCCCCCCTTCCACCACCCCTAGTTCGTTTCCCCGAGTTAGGAGTCTTTATGTTCTGTCTCCCTTCCTGATATTTCCCAACATTTCTTCTCCCTTCCTTTATATTCCCTTTCACTATTATTTATATTCCCCAAATGAATGAGAACATACACTGCTTGTCCTTCTCCGATTGACTTATTTCACTCAGCATAATACCCTCCAGTTCCATCCACGTTGAAGCAAATGGTGGGTATTTGTCGTTTCTAATTGCTGAGTAATATTCCATTGTATACATAAACCACATCTTCTTTATCCATTCATCTTTCGATGGACACCGAGGCTCCTTCCACAGTTTGGCTATTGTGGCCGCATTTAAGTCTTTACAGCATAATTTTGTTTATATAATATTTCATTTTTAGATATATCTTAATTTAATAATTTCCAGATGTTAGACTTTCATTGTTTAAAATTTTTTGTTATAAATAATATTGTATTGAACATTTTTGTACATAAATATTGGTCTTTTATTTTATGATAAATTATTAGATAGGGAAATATATTGCTAAGTTATTTTCAGACAGGTTCTATCAGTTGTCTTACTAGCAGTGTATGAGGATCCTTGTATTATTAAGCTCTTGTAAATATTCAATATAATCTTTTTTTTCTTATTTGATGGGTTAAAATAAAGTAGCATCCATTTTTACCTACTTTTCATTTTTCTTTATTAATGCAATTGAACAATTTTTTCAAATGTTTATTATCCATTTGCCTTTTTTATATGTTGTCCACTCATTATCTTTGTTCACTTATCAATGAGTCGTAGTGTTTTGTTTATTTCTAAGTATGAGCTCTTTGTATTTGCAAAGTATTTTAAAAATTTCATTCAGGTTTTGTTCAATTTTTGCATTTTTTGGGTTACTCACAACTTTCAAATTTTTCTTTTTACTATTCTTATTGCTTTAATTTTAGAAAACTCTTCCAGATTATATATGTATATTCAACTAAATATTAACTCTAATCCATGTTAATTATTGAATATCTGTATTGTATATTTTCCAAAACTCAAGCGTCTCAGCCTTATGTCCTATTTGTTTTATGGTGTCTTATCTGTTGTATCTGAGATTCGTTTTGAGGTTTTTCTATCCTTTGATCTCTCTTACTGTTCTTACTATACTGATTAATTACATTTTTGTTATATATCTGCTATATTGCATGGATACATATCTGTATCTGATGGGACTTGCTCTGAAGTCTTTGATTTTAAGAAACTTTGCCCAGTGGTTTGCCCTCAATTTGGGGGAATGTTTGGTCCCAAGACATTTCTTCACTGCTTCTTTCTCAATACATGGATACACCTTCATTATGTTTCATCCAAGGACAATAAGCTAATAATACTCTGGTTAAACCTTAGGAGCTAGAGGACTCTTGGCTATTAAAACAAGGAAAAGAATCCACAAAGCAGCTGCTAGTGATTATAGCACAAGAAGAGGAAATCACGGACAGGCCCAGAGGAGTAGACAAGAATTACCTGCAGCCTCTGAGGCCTCTGTGAGAAAGTAATGGGCAAAAGAACTCTTAGAACCACATCTGGCCTATGACTCAGCTAGGAAGGAAAGAGACAATAGGGAAACATCCCCAGAAACCTTGAGAGAGTTTTGTGAGTGTGAAACTATTGTGAAAATTAAAAACCAAAACAAAACATAACTGTCTTTGCTTATTAAGAGACCTTCAGGGGAGCTGGGGTATTCTAAATCTTTAAAGCAATATGAACTACCCAAGATCAGTTTACTAAGTTATATGATTATTATACTCAATTAGAAGTGAGATAAAAAGTAAGATAGTTTATGTTCCAGATGGAATTGCATTTTGGATAATAGTTTGAAATGAGAAATAAATGATCATCATGGGGCAGTCTCTCACACATTATGCTTGTGAAAAGGAGGTAAGGAGAAAGAAAAAAACATCTAAAGGCAAAAACTCCTATTATCAGGGGGTAATACTGATAAATTTTGGCTGTCTAATGGAGGAGCCTTAACTTGAAGACTAAGACTTGTGATTTCTCCAAAGGAGGGGATAAGGGGGGATCCCTGGGTGGCTGAGCGATTTAGCGCCTGCCTTTGGCCCAGAGTGTGATCCTGGATCATGGGATCGAGTCCCACATAAGGCTCCCTGCATGGAGCCTGCTTCTCCCTCTGCCTGTGTCTCTACCTCTCTCTCTCTCTGTTTCTCATGAATAAATAAATAAAATCTTAAAAAAAAAGTAGTTCAAATTCCCCCCCCCCCCAAAAAAAGGAGGAGCTAAGGGAACCCCATGGTGTCATTGAGTACTCCTGTTTATACCCAGGCTGCTTCTTACTTAGGGGTCACTATCCTGAATACAAAATTTTCTGTAGCTCTCTTTATCATTTCTTGTCTTTATCTTAAAAAGGGAGTCATTAGAGATGTGTGTGTGTGTCTATATATCTCTACCTCTATCTATCTATATTGTATATCTCTCAATTTCCTATCCCTTACAAAACCTAGACAGCAGGATATTGAGTGAATAAACAGAGCTGGAATTTTGAGAGTTCATTTAGTTTGATTTTTTTCTAGCATTCTTAGTTACCTAGAAAAGATTTTACCACTATCTTGACAATTGACTCAGTACTGTTTCCCGTAAGGCAGAAGGTTAAAGAGAAACAGTGACACAGACTCCTGATAACACAGTCAACACTGTGTTATCATGTACTTCCCCAAATAGAAAAGATCTATTTTAAAATTTTACATTTTATAGACATCAGTTTTCCCTGTACTTTAAGCCAAAGTCTCTTGCTTTCTGTGATTTTATTTATGCACATAATTAATTATGTCACTAGCAGATGGTTGCTTGAGATAGTAATTCATAGTAAACCTTCTTAACAATCATGTTATTAGACTGTGGAAGGGGTGGTCATCCTACTATCATAGGATGATGGAAGTTAGTTTTAAGCAACGATTATCATTAACTAGAATAGGATATCTTGGGCAAGGGAGTTTTTAAAATTTGAGGTTTATATCATTTTAAATCATGAACAGTCTTGAGATATTTTATCAGCCTTCTACCAACTTTCCCTATAACAGAAGGCATGATATGAGGCCTTACTATGGCATGTGCTAAATAAGAACGGCGCCTCACTAAGCTGGCTCAATGCCAATGTTGGGAGTACTCAATTTTGATGTGAAAATACTAATCTCACCTAGTGTTTTTATAGAACCTTTTTCTAAAGAGCCAAAGGCACTATATCAACACCATTTCATTATGGTAGGCTTATGTAACTTCAGTTCATCAAGCATATATTAATCTATGAGCCAAGTACTGGGCTTGTTGAGGGAGACATGGTGATACATATGTTTGGGCTTTGCAGTTCAATGATTCTCAAACTTTAGCATGTCTAAGAAGCATGTGGGGGCTTGTTAAAAATGTATGTTTCTGGTTCTTTTCCTTAGAGACAGATATCAAAAGGTCTGGGCTGGGTCCAGGATTTTTATCATGTATTTTATCATGTATTCCAGGTAATTGTGGTGCAAATGATGCTCAGGCATCACTTGATGAATGTTTAAGGTAGGACATAGACTTTGGGATCAAATTGACTACCTACTGGTTCTCCGGTTACTTATCTGTGTGATTAAATGAAAGCTCTTGGTTCCTGAACTCACCAAATCTTAGTTTCCTTAGTAATTTTTACTTTATGGAATTTGTAGGAAGATTGAATGGAAAGGTGTATGGAAGGAAAGTCCTTAGCAAAGTGCTTCATCTGGGGTACAAACCCACTAAGTGAATGCCTTTGTTAGTATTAACAAGCAAATCTGGACCAACTTAACTACTTTTGTGCAATCTAGTTGGGAAATGTTGAAAGTAAGAGTCTGTGGATAATTGAGGAGTCTAGGAAGAGTTGACTTACGATGAAAGGCAGAATGAGTCAGCATTTACAACTATAAATTTAAAAGGTTTATAGTGGTCCTGTGAAGAGACACAGCTAAAGAGCATGAAGATCCAAATGCAGGATGAAGTGATTAGAGTATTTGATGCAACTAGAGAAAGGAAAGGGGGAATTACAACAGTTTTCATAATACCTAGCAGGGAGGATTACTGACCATCCTGGCATATTGGAAGAAACACTAATTTAAAAAATTAAGTAAAATACCATTTTGCTAAGAGAAAAAGAAGCTGTTCATTTATTCTTTGTTGATAAATAAAAAAGGAAAGAAAATAAAAACCTCTTAGGGAACTTTTTTTCCAAAGAGCAAAGAAACAAAAAATTAAGGACTTGGTAAAGAATAGAGCTCATCAGATTAGAGATCCAGATTCTGAGATTACTACTATTTTTCAAATGCCATGCATTTGGACTGAAAAAAAAACCCGATATCTGTTTTTCATAACATTTTAGTTGTCTTTTTAATCCATAGTATAATTAAATTAAGTCATTTTATTGCCCTATTGTTTTATTGTGCATTTATTTTTAATGACACTTTGCACATAAACTTTCTATGAAGTGCTGAATAAGGAGTCTCTGAACAATAGGAAGAACCACTATTTTTGTAAAAGCTTATGTAATTGGAGTATATGAGACAATATAGGTAAATGAAAAATCATTACAAGTGGATTTGCTGGAAAAATAACTTACATTTATGAATTGCTCATTCAAAACTTGAGTCCTAAACTGGAGAACCAGATAATTTTTTATTGAAACAGAAAACTCATTTTGACCCTTAACCAGCCTGGAAAACTTTATGTACCAGTAGATTGCACACCAATCTAAGGCTGCCAAAGCCAATCAGAAAGTCTTCCCATTCTACTTCCCCAGATCCCACTATAATAGGAAATCCTTGCATAGAAGAACAATGACCAATCAAAGAGTTAAATATTTTCTCCTTTCACTCTATAAAATCCACTTTCCTTTCAAAGCCTTTTCAGTCTACCAGAGCTAAACTGACAGCAGCTGATTTTCTTTTTTTTAGTGAGACCGAGCTCTGAATAAATAGCATTTGATTAATTCTCTATATGGTTTTTATCCTTTTGGTAATCTAAATTAGGATTGATTTTTAGTCTTACTCATCCAGGGCCATAATGTTATAGTATATCACTTGAGATAACAGAACTGGTGTTGTATGGTTGTCCCCATACATGTATAGATGCATCACAAAATATGCACAAAGACTCTTTCAGCAAGCAGCTTCTCCCAAGAGAAGCAAGATATACAATCCTTCAATGTTTTAGCAAAAGAATTCTAGAGAAAGCATCTTAGTGTTGGGAAGTTTGGTTCATTCTGGACATCTGTGTCATAACATCACTGAATCTTAGATAATTTCCCAGTTACTGCTATTAGGCTACCTCTTGCCAGCTTCTTCCCCACAGGACATGGATCCTGCCCTCACACCTTTATTTTCCATCTGTTTTGAGGAAGGGAGAAAGACTAAGGGACAGGAGTAGGTCTCAGCTGTGAGAATCAATAGAAGGTATATCGTTAAATAAGGGATAAAATAAAAATGATTTGTAACTATGTGGGTTAACACTTGTATAAAACATTGTAATACTACTAACTACTTAAAATAAATAAGTTGGTCATTAAGAGGAATATATGTGTTTATGCTCAAATTAAGCTAATGCTCCCTGTCCCTGGTGATTATAGAATGGAACAGGTTGGGAGAGTGGAATAGAGGGTACTTGGCCACCTAATCTTACTTATAAATGAGTCATTTCTCCCATACTCAATGGCCTTCTTGACTAAAACTTGTAACCCTGGAAGAATTGGCTTTTAGAGAATTCTGGTAAATAGATTGTACCTATTTTACAGGTCCATCTAGAAATGTGAATATGCTATCTGGAGAGAATGACACATTTCATGTTAGTACCCATTAATCCTTAATATTGATTTGTTTATAGGATTAAGAGTTTCAAAGGACATGATTCGGAGGGAAGAGGTCATAAAAAGTGCTGTAGGTGAGGGTGGAATGCAAAATTTACTCAGGTTGAAATTTTGGATACGGTTGACAAAAGCATGTCTCTATGTTGTTAATTATATATAATTTTTCTTTCTTTGAAAAATATTTGGACTCTCTTTCAATATCCCTTCACTCCTGCCTTTCCTCCCTTTTACCCTCCCTTCTTTCCTTCCCTTACTTTTTCCTTTTACGTTTATTTAGAGTAGATCCTGACAATTAACAGTTCTGTTAAGTGGTAATTGAAATGTCCATTGGCATAATTTATCATATGTTGATCTGAAAGATCAAAATAGTTTTTAAGAACTTTGGCAGACCTCACCAGAGAAAATGTAAGATGGGATAGTTGCCCAACTCACCTCTGGAGAAGAAGTTTAGCATAAACATGACCTGAGAGGATGAGCAAGTCCCACCCAGATCACAGCAGGCCTGGCTGCAGACTTATTAAATGGCAAGCCAACTTGTCTGGGACCTAGGGAACAACCCATTAAATGAGGTCAGCATTTGTGGGAGAAGAAAGCTTGCAAAGGAAAATATCTCAAGTTTTGAGCATAGTGCAGTAGGTGCTGAGAATTAAGGTAAGGGGAGCCTAGAAATGGCCTTATTAACAACAGGTAAGACTTAAATAAGCACTTGCACTATTGCAGGTACTGGTCTAAGAATTTACAAGTCCTAAGTCATTTATTTCTTACACGCACCCCATGAAGTAAGTATTGATTTTATCCCCATGTTATAGATGAGAGATGCACCACATTAGCAATAGTTCAGTGATCTCTATTGCACGTGTCTCATGGTTGTCTGTGGGAACGTTTTTCTGAGGTACATACTTAGGAGTGGAATTGCTGGGTCACGGGGAATGCACATCCTCACCTCACTGCATGAGATCAAATTGTCCTCTAGAGTAATTGCACCATTTTAGCCTCTGAGCCATGCATATCCATTACCTCATATTGTCAGGTTTTTAAACTTATGCCAATTTGTGGGGGTAATTGTCTCTTATTTAATTCTGCTTACTAATGCTTTATCATAATTTCATGTTTATTGGCCATTCTGTTTTTCTTTTCTAGGAATTTATTTTTTTAAATTCTTTGCTCATTTCTATTGAGTTGTATTCTTTTATTGATTATACATGATTATGTACTTTGGCTACTAATTTTCTGCTGGCTATTCTTCCTCTCTTTCTTTCATAGTGTCTTTTGATGTACAATAGTTTAAAATTTTAACATAGTCAATTTATCAATTTTTGCCATTTATTATTCTAATCATGAATACCTAAATATATTTTCTTATACATAATAATTTCATTTTTGCCATGTCCAGTCTACATATGCACATGGCTCTGTTCCTGAGATGTCTTTCTGACATGTTTTTCATAAAATCCTCTGCCAATACCACGTTGTCTCAATTGCTTTTACTTTTTGGTTAGCCAAGATATCAGTAGGGTGATTCTCCATACCTTATTATTTTTCTTCAGTATTGTGTTTATTTATCTTGACTCTTACTATTTTTCTTCAATATTATATTTAGTATTCTTGGGTCTTTGCTCACTCTTATACATTTGATAATAAGTTTTCTTAACTTTGATGAAGGACCTTCTGTGAGTTTGGATGTAACAGAATGATTTAATAGATTAATTTGGGGTGTAGATTTTCATTTACTTAGGTCTTTTTCAATGTTTTCCAGTATTATTTTATAATTTCTTTGTGACATCTTTTGTAAGGTTTATCTTTGGTATCTTATTGCTGTTATAAATGGAAGCTTTAAAAAAATTTCACTTTTTGGCTCTTTGTTGTTGGGATATGGGAATGCAATTGATTTTCTGCATTGGTTGTTACATTGACCATTCATCTAGCAACATTGCCGAAGCCTCTGATTACTTGTAGTTATTGGGCCGTCAGTTCTCTTGGGAAAATAGTCAGTTCTCTTGGGAAAATGGCAGTTTTCTTTTATTCCTTCATATCTGTATCTATCTATTTATCTATCTACCCATCATCTTTTTACTCTTGTCTGACAGAGCTAGCTAGGACCTCCAATACAATATGATATCATACTGTTGATAGTGGGCATCGTTAGCTTTATCCCAGGGACCATACTTCTAATTTTGACTATTTAGTGATATCTTTGCTTTAGGCAAATAGGAAATTTACTACTATTTTCAGATAGGTTGGGTTATACTGTAATAATAAATGACCTTAACACTTCGGTGGCTTTCACAGAAAGGTTTTTGTGTGGTTCACACTTCTTTTCCCTTATGGGTTGCTCAGTCATGGCTCAGCTCACCTCACCTCTGCCTCTGTAACACTAGCATTTACATGGCTGAAGGAAACAGTTCATGGGAACAGTGTTATGGCTCCTGAAGTTTCTTCCTGGAAGAGGGGACATATCTATTCTACTTCCATTTCTTTGACCAAAGGAAGTCTAATGGCCCTGCTTGATTTTAAACAAGACTGTGAATATATGATATATACGATATACAATATACAATCCTCCCTCAGGGAGGCTGCAAATATTTTGAACAGTAATATATTTGCCCACAATGGATATAATCAACTTTAACAATGGATATATTCAACTTCCTTCATTCCAATGTTTATTTAAGTTTTATAAAGGATTTTTTTTTTTTTTAAGTTTTATAAAGGATTTTGTTCACAATTTTGAATTTATTGCTGTGGAGTTATTTTATTTAGTAACTCTCTTTTTCTAAACCTAAGAAAGAATTATCTGAATTAAGGAAGTAAACTTCCAAGTCTTAAAAAGTCTTGTTTAAGTAATCATGATCTGAGGTGCCTGGATGGTTTAGTCAGTTAATCATCTGCCTTTGGCTCAGGTCATGAGCCCAGAGTCCTGGGATCGAGCCCTGCGCTGGACTCCCTCCTCAGTGGGGAGCCTGTTTCTCATTTTCCTTTGCCTCCACTCCCTCTTCTTGTGCTCTCACTCTCTGTTCAATAAATAAATAAAGTCATTAAAAATAAATTAATCACTATCTTCACCTAGCTTTTGGGGTGAAAAAAACTTTTTTTTTTTTTTTTTTTTTAATAAAGATAACCTGTTGGCTTTCTCCTCTGTCTTTGGCCTGGTTATAACTATTGTGATGGATACAAGAAAGTTAAAAAATGTACACTTTTTTTCTTGATATGAAACCTGTGCTTCTGAGAATTTTGATGTGAGGATCCTGGGTATTGTGTTATTATCTTCTAAGATTGGCATTAGTATTGGGGAGGGTACTAGGGAATCTGGAATGGCTCAAAACTGACTGATTTATTTTAAGAAATGATACTTTTTTAACACATAGGAAAACCAAAAAGGAAATACCAGAAGACCCATTTGTCAAAGAATATAGATTATAACTATGGAACGTGAATGAACATAATGATAGGAAAGGGTGTGTGTGTGTGTGTGTGTGTGTGTGTGTATCAAAAAGAGTTACAAAAGAGATTATAATTGTGGTCATACACTCATCTATAAAAATCTGAATGCCAGTTTTCTGCTATGCCAGGCTTAAGAGGAGCCCAATCTGCTTTCATGGTGTTCCTGAGCGTGATGTTCTTATTATGAGGAACATAAAATTTCCTAAGATTTTGTGAGGAAGATTAAAGTCAGTCATCTTTGCATAGCCCAGGACCCTAAGATACTCTGGCTGCGTAGAAGACCCTGATATGGCTAGGTTGTTTCCAACCAAAATGCTTGCATTTCAAAGACTGAGATTAGTGTTTTTCTTGCTCTTCTTTCTCATCTGTTTTACTTCTTCCTTCTTTTGAGTAAATAATTGGCCAACTACGTTAGTTATTTGTATTATATTAGACTTAATAAAACTATACAACTCATTCTGAACATTTGCCTCAAAAGATTTACTTATTTCTAAAATAATATTCCAGATCCTTGAAAGATGCAAACTTCTTTAGTTTTCAAACATTGTTATGTGAAAATTACAAAGATAACTTAAGGCACAGTGGAAAGATTCCTGGAGTGTGAGTCAGAGTAGTTGAGCACAGACTCTTAATAAGCATCTTTCTAGTTATGGTACTTAAACAGATAGTGTAACATCTCTGAGTCTCATTATTACCAGTGGTTAAGATAAGTGAGTGAGACCAGGTGAAATTCACTGAGTAGTTTTTCATTAGGGTTTGAAAAAATAACATATTTTTTGGTATGTGTTTTCTTCAAGGTCAGCCTCTTTGAGTATAAGAACAAGGGAGTAGGTGGCAACAAGAAAAGGGTCTGTTCTTACAACCAAAGTGACAATATTTTTGGAACAGTTAGCACAAGTCTATAGTTCCTTAGCTAAATATACAAGTTCTTCCATTGACTTCTGCCTGTCTCTCAATGTTGCCTTCTTTTCTCCTGCTGAACTAGTGTACCTATAAGTTTCCCAGATAAACCTCACTGTTTCTATCCCTCAAGACTTAAGATACATTATTTTCTCTGATTTGATTGCTCATCGTTGCCTTCCTCAGTATTCTTCATGAGCAATGTTTGTTAATTTCTTTTGTACCATAAGTTGTTGCCTCGTATGTTCTTCTAGATGTGTTTTTATCATGGCTTTACTTGTTTGTTGAAAGGAGAATACAGATAAAATCTTAGCACACCTGGCACCTAGGTTGTATCCAGTAAGTGTTCATCATTATTATTAGCGTTATTGTTCAAGGGTTTCTTAAATTCTGTCTGGTCTATTTTACATTGCTAAGGCATATAAAGAGTTGAGTACATGATAGGTGCTTAAAAACATTTGTCAAATTAATTAAGAAAGCTTTAAGAATCAAAATCTCTTCTTCATTAATCCTGTTCATTCCTTTTCAATTTGTGTTTTTATACTTAAAGTTTCAGTGTGAAAAGGAAATCATTAAGATTCGTTTCTCATTTCATTTCTAAATCCACATACAAATTATTTCCAATTCCAATACAAATTACTTCTTTAATGACAGAAAATACATCTGTTACTTCATTAAAATTATAGTGTTCCTCTAGCAAGATGTTTCTTTCTTCTTTTTTTAATCAAGGTGACTTTGTTTATTTTTAAAGATTTTATTTATTTATTCATGAGAGACACACACGGAGAGGCAGAGACATAGGCAGAGGGAGAAGCAGTCTCCCTGCAGAGAGCCTGATGTGGGACTCAATCCCAGGACCCCAGGATCATGCCCTGAGCCAAAGGCAGATGCTTAACCACTGAGCTACCCAGATGCCCAATTTCTGATGGTACTTTAAAAGAGGACAAAGTCTTTGCAAAAGTTTTTTTTCCCCCAACATATTCATTTTCTATTGCTGTGTAGCAATTTACCATAAACTTAGTACCTTAAAACATTTCTTATTTCACAGTTATCATAGTAAAAAATCCTGGTGAGCTCAGTTGAAATTAGGGGGGTAACTAGCTGAGATTTTCATCTGGTGACCCTGAGGGGGAAACAGTCTGCTAAAAAAAAGAAAAAAGAAAAAAAAAAAAGAAAACAGTCTGCTTCCAGGATCATTCAGGCTGTTAATAGAATGTCTTAATATTGTGTTCCTTGTGGTTGTAGGACTTGTGTTCCTACACTTGTAGGACTGTTTCTGTTATCTTGCTGGCTATTGGCTGGAGGTGGTTCTCAGCTTCCAGAATTTATCTTCATTTCTTGGCTCATGTACATTTCATCTTTAAAGTAACAGTGACATGTCGAATCCTTTTCTTGACTTGGCTTTCTACAACTGGCTAGAAAAGTTCTTTTCTTTTGTGATTAGATTCGGGCTTGTGTAATTTCCTATTTTAAGATCAACTGTACTATACAGTATTTTGTAATCATGGGAGTGATATATTATCATATTCACACATTCTGGGGCTTAGGACAGGACATCTCTGGAAGACCATATAGTTCTGTCTTTCCCATCCACCCTCTGACTCCATGACTATTCCACATGTAAAATATGTTAACCAATTTTATGCTCCTCATATGTCTCATACCAATACAACATCTTCTCAAAATTTAGTCATATCACCTAAAGCATCTAAATCAGTTCAGATGAAGCTCCCGGTCAGAATTCTTATCATCTGTGAATCTGCGATACTAAGTGAACGTTTAATCTAAAAACAAAAAAAAAGGTAAAAAAAAATGGTGAGGCATCAAGAAGGTGAGAATTACAGACATGATGACTCAAAATGGGGGAGAAAAAGAAAACAAAAGGGAATAACTGGTTCAAAGAAGTTTTGAAATTCATTTAGGCAGATTCCCTTTGGTTTCAAAGTGTGGGGATAATTCTCTGTGGCTTTTGGCTCTTCCCCTGAGCTCCTGATTCCATTCTCTAGGTTCTTGACCCACTTTCTTCCCACAGAATTTCAGGGGCCCAACAATCTTCTTTTATTTTGTAATCTCTTTACACTTTTAGTCTATGCTGGCAGTATTTCTCAAGAATCTCGTGGGTCTCCCATGGTACAGTAATTCATCCCATTAGACAGATCTCAAGTCCACAAATTATTTTGAGATAATCCCTACTCTATATGGCTAGTTTTGAAGTGGCTGAAGGACATAGCTCCCTTAAGCTTCTTAGAAGCTGTTTGATTTGATTGAGAAGATAACTGAAGTAATGTCACTGAGTATCTTTGGCCTTTTGATCTTTCCAGTATTTGAGCAAAGGCACATACTCAGTCCTGTACTTATTAGCTTTTTCTCTGTGCTACACTTTCAGAAACAAGGTTTTTATTTTAATAGCTTACACCATCAGGACAGGCTGAGAATTTCCCAAATCCTCAAGTCCTGGTTCCTTTCAGTTTAACTATTCTAACATTGATTTGCCCCTCTTTTCTCACATTTTACTATAAGCAGCAAATTAAAAATAGGTCCACAAGCTGCTGGCTTGTGGGGTAGCCAGTGTCTAAAACAGGTTCAGTGGTTCTGAACATTGGCTCATGTTAGAAACACCTGGAAAAATAGAAGAATCTTGATGCTCTGGTCACACCCCTGAACAATGAAGTTCAAATGTTTGGTATGGAGACCTAGGCTTCAGTGTTTTTAAAATCTCCCCCAGCATATACCACTGTGCAACCAGACTTGAGAAACCACTGGTCAGAAGATTATTGTCCCTCATCACTGGCAAGGGCTGGTGGATTTGCTCCAATGGTCTTTAGAATCACTTATAAACAAAGTCAAATTTCTCCATTACAATAGACTGCAGCTGAGAAAACAAAACGTGCACCACATTATTTAAATAAAAAACCAGCACACATAGGATGTGTTTGGCTTCACAGATCCTCAGAAATGTTATTGTTTCTGTCCTTGCATAATTTTGCTATTGAGTTCCTGGGTATAAGCACATCTTGGGAATAGTGGTTGCAATAAGAAAAATAAGCCATAAAGTTTTTCCCTGCATGAGCCTGGAGTGGTTGAAAGGCTGATTTCTTAACATCGACTTTCTGATCTTCTCAGGGCTCACAGAATTCCAGGGAAATTGAGTGAAATTGAGTGTTGGCTCTAACTTATTCTGGTCCATTCCATATGAAGTGAGTTTCTTCTCAGTGTTGGCCTTCTGATAACTAGGATTACCCCTGTTTCCCACATATACAGAAAAATATCCATTTATAATCAGTGACTCTTAGAATCACTTTCTTTTGCTTAAACTAATTATGTTAGTGTTTGTAACTGCATGCAAATGACAGGGAGTCTGAATTAAACAGAAGCGGTGTTTGGTGGGATAATGGGGAGCTCATAGGGCCATGGGAGATCTGAAGGACCAGATTCAAGGCTAAATGTGCAGGAACAATGCCCAAAACCATGTGTAGAATTGTCTGAAGGGCACTGCTGCTGCTGCTAGATATTAGAATTTCCCTGCTGCCATTTTGTACTAGGAATACAACATTGCAGTGGCCTTGTGGATGAAAGCTGCACACTCTCCATCTCCATCCTCACTAGAAAATTGATTCTGTGTGCTTCCTCACCTTGTTCTCTGTGGTCTTCTATCTGAATGTCTGATTTTCAGGATTGCTTCTAACTGCAGGGAGATTTTCTACCTTGGCAAGGCTGGACTTAAATGGTGGCAAATTCCTCAGACATAGGAAGGGTATTCAGAGCATGCAGGGGCAATAACATGTCAACTGTTTATTCTTAGAGTCCTCTTTTTGTAATTCAGGTTAGTATAAGCAGCATCAGTTTTATTCCACTTCAATGAGCATTTATTCAGGGTCTACTGCATACTCATAATGTAAGCAAGATGAAGATATATTGGTTATAGAAGTGTTTATAGTTTGTGAGGGAAAGTTTCACATGGATTATTTCAATACAGTGTTATAAAATGTAATGGATTGACAGATATACAGAGGAGGAGGGAGACCTTAGTGCTACAAACTGAGAACAAAGTGGGAGAAATTAATATATTTTTTAAGAGTTTTATACATTTATTTGAGAAAATGAGAGCGAGAGAGAATCCTGAGCAGGAACAGGAGGAGAGGCGGAGGGAGAAGCAGACTCCCCGCTGAGTAGGGAGCCTGACGTAGGGCTTGAGCCTAGGATCCGGGATCATGACCGGAGACGAAGGCAGCCACTTAGCCAACTGAACCACCCAGATGCCCCTAATATGCCATTTCAAAGCTCATTTGCCTTTAAATAAGGAATAATGAATTAGCTAATATATATATTATATTTATGTTTTTCTGCATCTCACTAAATGTTATATGTAAATGTTATGTAAAAGATACTTCAAGCAAGTATCTTTTAAATTTTGTTATTATTCCTATTATCTAGCATGTAACTAGGCACATAAGTGTCCAAGTATTTTTTGTTGAGCTGAATAATTTTGGAAAATGTATAGCCACAGTGCTCCCAAACATAGCCAACTATACTATGTATATAATATTGTAGAAGAAAATATTATTTTAAATCAAATTGCTGTTTGACCATCATACTGATAATTAACAGTTGTTGGACTGGGAATTGAAAGGTTTAAGATTGTTATAGTTTTCAGAAGATTAGGTTTTCTTTTCTTTTCTTTTTTTAAAGATTTTATTTATTTATTCATAGAGATGCAAAGAGAGAGAGAGAGAGAGGCAGAGACACAGGTTGATGTGGGACTCGATCTAGGGTCTCCAGGATCATGCCCCGGGCTGCAGGCGGCACCAAACCGCTGCCACTGGGGCTGCCCAGATTAGGTTTTTTAATTCAAACTATAGCTAAGATAAGATTTATGTGAAAATAAAGTTTAAAAGTTAACATTAACATTTTCATGATATCAACTGTTCCTTATTATCATTGTTATTTCATGTTCAAGAACTCTTTTTTAATACTAGGTTTGAGTATGCACTGATTCATGACTAGGATGATGGAAATGTTTCAGAGGTTTCTTATACATACTTGAGATATCAGTAGGTTAATTCTAAAAAATCATATATTTTACTTTTTTTCTTGGAAGACTTATACATTTTTATTTTAAAAATTCATCTTAGGGATCCCTGGGTGGCGCAGCGGTTTGGCGCCTGGCTTTGGCCCAGGGCGTGATCCTGGAGACCCAGGATTGAATCCCACGTCGGGCTCCCGGTGCATGGAGCCTGCTTCTCTCTCTGCCTATGTCTCTGCCTCTCTCTCTCTCTCTCTCTGTGACTATCATAAATTAAAAAAAAATTCATCTTAAAATTAATTAGAAAGTAATTTGTCCTTTTAAAAAGTAAAACTCTAAACACATATAAGGAACATACTCATTATCATCTTCTACCAAACCATTCCCATCCATTATTATTCCCTTGAGGTAATTGATTATAATGGAGTATATTCTTCAACATCTTTCTTCATGGCCATAAAAACATTCACATACACAAAACAGTTTATTCTTTTTTACATTTTTTCTAACTTAATATAACAGATAAATAGCTGTAGCACTTTTTTTTTATTTGCAAATATTGCCTTGTAAGGTTGCACTAAGATATACTCAGCTATTATTCCTCTATTATGAATATTCAGGTGGTTTCTAATGTTTTTTTTTACGATTAGAAATAATGTTGTAACCTTCATATATACATATTTATTTGCCGTGATGTTTTTAACAAAAGTGGGATTACTGGGTATGCAGATTCTATTGTAACAGTTATGTAACATCCTCCTCCCTATCACCATAAGGGAGATGATTGCTATGTGACTTAGTACCCCCCACTGGTATTATCAAAATTATAGACATAAAGTTGTTTATAATATTTTTTATTATCTTAATGTCTTCAGAATTTGTAATAATATCATTTACTCTATTTATGATGTTAATAATTTGCTTTTTGTCCTCTGGTTCTGTTTTGATCTATCTCTTGACAGTGCTTATTTTTACTTTTTCTTTTACTAAAAAGCAAATTCTGATGCTTAATAGCATTATAGTACTTGGATATATGATCAAACATAATTCTGGATGTTTCTGTCAGGTTTTTTTTTTTTTTTGGTCAGTGTGTTTTTGGATAAGATTACCATTTAAACTTGTGGGCTTTAGATTGACTGATGAGTGGATAAAGAAGATGTGAGATATATATACACATAAACATATATATATGGAATATTACTTGGCAATCAAAAAGAATGAAATCTTGCCATTTGAAACAATGTGGATGGAACTAGAGTGTATTATGCTAAACAAAATAAGTCAGAGAAAGACAAATATTGTATGATTTCACTCATGTGGAATTTAGTGGAATTTAAGAAACAACACAGATGAACATAGAGAAAGGGAAGGAAAAATAAAATAAGATAAAAACAGAGAGCAAGGCAAACCATAAGAGACTATTCAATATAGAGAACAAACTGAGGGTTGCTGGAGGTTGGGGGAGGATTGGTTATATGGGTGATGAGCATTAAGGAAGGCATTTTTTGGGATGAGTACTGGGTATTGTATATGGGTGAATTCAGGATTCTGCTCCTGAAACCAGTGCTGCACTGTATGTTAACTAACTTGAAATTAAATTAAAAAAAAGGGCAGCCAGGGTGGCTCAGTGGCTTAGTGCCACCTTCAGCCCAGGGTGTGATCCTGGAGACCTGGGATCGAGTCCCATGTCGAGCTCCCTGCACGAAGCCTGCTTCTCCCTCTGCCTGTGTCTCTGCCTCTCTCTCTCTCTCTGTGTGTCTCTCATGAATAAATAAATAAATAAAATCTTAAAATAAATTAATTTAAAAAATAGAAAATAAATCTGTGGGCTTTGGGTAAAAGAGCAGGTTGCTCTCCATAATGTGGTAGGCTTCATCCAATTAGTTGAAGGTTTCAATAGAATAAAAGCAGAACTTTCCTTTTTTAAAAAAAATATTTTATTTATTTATTCATGATAGACATAGAAAGAGAGGGAGAGAGGCAGAGACACAGGCGGAAGGAGAAGCAGGCTCCATGCCAGGAGCCCGACGTGGGACTTGATCCTGGGGCTTCAGGATCACGCCCTGGGCCAAAGGCAGGCGCCAAACCACTGAGCCACCCAGGGATCCCCAAAGCAGACCTTTCTTGAGCAAGAAGAAGTTCTTCCAGTAGGCAGCCTTCAGACTTGCACTGTGACATATACTCATCTTTGAATTTTCAGCCTAATAGCCATCAGATTTGAATTATAGCATCAGCTCTTCCGTGGTCTCCAGGCTGCTAGGCTGCCCTACAGCTTTTGGACACACCAGCCTCCATGTGAGTTAATTCTTTAAAACAAATCTCTTTCTATAAATACACACATACATGTCCTATTGGTTCTATTTCTCTGGACGACATTGAGTAGCTCTTAATGATTTTCTATTGAATACCAGTCATTGTATGAAGAACAGTAGAGGTTGAGAGAAATAATACTGATGTTTTAGAATGTTCATGCATATTTTTTCTTCCAGTTTATTATCGTGGGAGTTTAGTCAATATAATTTGTAGTTGTGCTGGATTTAAGTTTTGTTGTTGTTGTTGTTGTTGTTATCATTATCCTTATTACATCTTAGGCTTCAAATTCTTTAGTGGTGGCCTGTTATTATCTTGTGCTTATTACGGCAGCTGAGGTAGCACATAGTTTATCTTCAGTGCTCTTCTTCAGCCCTGAGATTGGAGCAGTCCCTGTGCTTGGTATTTTTTTTTTTTGTACTTGGTCTTCTTGTCCAGCTTCAGTCTTAGGCAGAGTGTGCCTGTATCTTAAGAATGGGGACTTCTGAGCATTCTTGGTCTTCTTGACAGTGGTAGCCAAACTATGTATTATATCTTTGTGAGGAGGGGTCTTGGGCAGGATAGAGTTTTCTTCCTCTTTGCCGGTGGAAACAAACCTTTGTATCAGCACAGGATTCTGGACTCAGGAGATTTTCTGCCCATTCCATAGAAATAGCTTTTGTTTCTATTCTTCTAGAAGCTTTCAGTTTTTGCTTGACTCTTGGGTGTGGGAAAGAAGAATTCCTTAAAAAAACGTCTAAAGAATTCCTTCTAGGGGTGCCTGGGTAGCTCAGTGGGTTAAGTGTCTGCCTTTGGCTCAGGTCATGATCCCAAAGTCCCAGGATTGAACCCCATTTCAGGCTCCCTGCTCAGTGGGGAGTCTGCTTCTCCCACTCTCTCTGCTCCTGGCTTGTGCTTGCTCTCTCTTAAGTGCTCTCTCTCTCTCTCTCTCTCAAAAAAGTGAATAAAATCTTAAAAAAAAATAAGAGTTCTTCTATACTGCTTAGAAGCAATAGATCTGTACCTGGGCTGTGGTGGCAAGAGTGTTTGCTCCCTCTTATCCAGTCTTTTAAGGTTTTGGCTCATGCAGGAGGTTGGAAGCAGCAGTGTTTTGTGCCTGTGCCTCAGTGGTGACTGATCACCACTCACAGAATGTCCCCTTTGATAAGTGTGATGCTCCCTGGTCTTCTCTCCTGCCTAGAATCTTTCTTATGAGTACCTAGTAGAGGCTCATGAAAAAGAATCTGTGAGTATGAACAACCCTCTGTCTAAGGCTCTAAATTATTCTAAACTGTTACATGCCCACACTTGGCCTGTAGGAGTATGTTAAAGTGTTAGCTGATTTGTTCTTGCCTACATTTTTGGCAGCCACCTTTTCCTTCTGTGCTCTGCCAAAGATGAAAGAGTTCATCTCTTTTGGAGAGACTTGTCACACTTTGAAATTCAGTTCAGTTGGTTGCCTTGTTAGTTGAGGTCTCTGATCAGTTTAAGAAACATTTTTTGTAGATTATCTGTTTTTTTTTCTTCTTATTGCTAGCATAGGAGTAGTGTTCGTTGACAGCTTTCTATACTTTAAGCAGAATATTTATTATTTAAATACTATGCTATCTTTTAAAAGAAATTAAGAAGAGAAAAAGTTGCCTTTTATATTTACCCATATATTTACCATTTTCTCTCACTGCTTATGATTTCTTTCTGTATGAATTTCCACTGGGCATCACATCTGTTTAGCCTGAGGAGCTTCTTTTAGTTTTTCTTAGATCTGCTGGCAACAAGCTTTGTCAAATTTTATGTACATAAGAAGGACTTTATTTTGCGTTTATTTTTTGAAAGACATTTCACCAAATAGAGAACTGTATTTGACCACTTTTTCTTTCTTCTCCATTTTAGATCTTTAAAGATGTTATTCCATTGTCTTCTGGCTTCAGTTATTATTATTTTTACTAGAAGTAACCTGCTATTCTTATCAGTGTTTCTGCTTATATAGTGTATTTTTGCCTTTGGCTTTTAAAATTACTTTTTTTACCTTTATTTTTTACCTTTATTTTTCAGTAGTTTGATGATCATGTAAGTACTTCTTCCTTCTGTTATCACATAAAAGTAGATTTTTAAAAAAGATTTTATTTATTCGTGAGACACACACACACACACAGAGAGAGAGAGAGAGAGTGAGAGAGAGAGAGAGAGAGGCAGAGACACAGGGAGAGGGAGAAGCAGGCTCCACACAGGGAGCCCAACATGGGACTCGATCCCAGGTGTCCAGGATCACACCCTGGGCTGAAGGCGGCACTAAACCACTGAGCCATGCCGGCTGCCCAGGGAATAGATTTTTTTAAAAGTTATTTTGCTTGGGATTTAGTGAGCTTATTGAGTCTGTGGGTTCTCTTATTTGAAACTTAGAAAAACTTGGTTATTATTTTTTCAAATATTATTATTCCCTTGTCTCCCTCTGGGACTCCAATGGCACTTGAGTTATACAGCTTAATATTCTTATATAGTTCATTGATTTAGTGTTTATTTTTATTGTTTTTCTCTGTTATTGATTTGTCTTTATATTCACATTTCCTTGCTTTTGCAGAGTTCAATCTGCTATTAAACCAATAAATTTTTGATTGTATATATTGTATTTTTCAGTTCTTGAATTCCAATTTTTTTTGGTTAGAGTTGAAAATTCTCTCTTGAAATTTCTCATCATGTTGGTGATTACATCCATCTTGTCCTACAGTTTCCTTGACGTATTTATAATGTACAGTCCTTGTTTACTAATTCTTTTTTTAAAGATTTTATTTATTTATTCATGAGAGACACAGAGAGAGAGAGGCAGAGACACAGGCAGAGGGAGAAGCAGGCTCATTTCAGGGAGCCTGATGTGGGACTCGATCCCTGGACTCCAGGATCACGTCCTGGGCCAAAGGCAGGCACTAAACCACTGAGCCACCCAGGCGTCCCTGATTCTTTTTTTTTTTTTTTTTAAAGATTTTATTTATTTATTTTGAGAGAGAGAGTGTGCATGTGCGTGAGAGGAGAGACAGAGGAGGAGGGAGAGCGAGAGCGAGAGAATCTGAAACAGACTCCACAAGGAGCATGGAGCTGGGGGTTGAGTTCATGACATGAGCTGAAACCAACAGTTGGACACCTAACTGATGAGCCATCTAGGTGTCCCTCTCATTACTAATCCTGACATTTGGGTTATTTGTGGCTCTACTTCTATTGATACTTGGTTTTGATTATAGATCAAAGTTGCCTGCTTCTTTGCATACCTAATCCTAAATATTATTGGTAGTATGTTGGACAATTGATTCTGGTTTTTTGCTTTGAACAGTGTTGAATTTAAAAGGCATTTAAATCACTGGCAAATCACTTATATCCTATGGAGGATTTGTTTAGCTTTTTAGGATGGTTTGTTTTTATTTTATTTTTAATTCAAGGATGTAGCCCATAGTTTTGGGTATAGTCATTATTTGTAAAGCTGATATACTTCTTGAGTTTTTTTTTTTTTAATTTATTTATGATAGTCACAGAGAGAGAGAGGCAGAGACACAGGCGGAGGGAGAAGCAGGCTCCATGCACCGGGAGCCTGATGTGGGATTCGATCCCGGGTCTCCAGGATCGCGCCCTGGGCCAAAGGCAGGCGCCAAACCGCTGCGCCACCCAGGGATCCCTACTTCTTGAGTTTTGATGGAAAGCTAATCTCTTCTGAGGTGGTTGGACTTCAATTCCAAACTTGTCTTCCCAGACTACTGAAATTCATGCTAAACTATTCTAGTCTTCCACGTGAGTCCTTGAAACCTCAACTGACACTCTAAATTTTAGAACTCATTCAAATATTTAACAGGTATTTGTATGCAGAGTTCAGGGCTGACCCCTCTGTGGTTCCCTCATGTCTGGGATTTCTCTTTCAATTTCCGTCTGCTCAGTCAACCCTGAACTTTGACCTATCACTCTGCAATAAAGTAAGACTATTATTTTTTGCTTGAGTGCAAACATCCATGCACAGACCAAACAGGGAGTGTCCTTAAGAGAAAAATCCAGTCAAATGTGGGCTTATCTTATTTTGCTTCTCTTTTCTAACAGGCCATTCTCTCTCTAGTTTCTGCTTGCTTTTGTAGGATTGACATTTTAAAAGCAGTTTGGACAAAAGAGCAGTTTTGATTTCAGTATAATTGCAAAGCACAACAATTTCTTCCCTAAAGTATGTGAAGTAAGAACAAAAAGCTGAGCAAATAATGTTTTTCTATACATGTTATCAAACCATTTCTTGTGCCTTTTTCCTCAAAGCTTCTTAAGGTAGGGGTTTTGCTAAGCCTGAACTTCAAAGCTTACAATGATCTTCCTTTACTAGATTTTTGATGCCGTGAATAGTATACATTATAATATTTATATAGCTAATCACTTTTTTTGTGCTTAGTCTGTTCCAGACACTATGATAAGTGTTTAAGAGTATTGTTTCCTTAAACTTCATAATTACCTCGTGAATTAGGTTCTGTTCTTCCCATTTTACATGGGAGTTACTGAGGCCTAGTGAGACCTAGTACTTTGTCTAGGGTCATAACAGATGTGATAGGACCAGGATGCACATCCACATCTGCATGACTCCAAAGCCTATGCTTGTAACCAATCGGTATGTTTGATAAATTGAATAATTTGTTTCTGATTTTATTATAATTTTTTCTAGTATGAAGACTTCTTTTTCTACCTTAAAAGGTTACATTTGCCTTGGAATTTACAGAAGTACAGGCAAATATGAACCATATTTGCCAATGGCAACCAATGAAAAACTATTATTTTATTCAGTTAGGCAGAATGCCTTACCTTTTTTGTGGTTTAACTGCATAGTTTTTATTTAAAAGCTTTATTTTTTTGTTTGTTTTGGTTTCAGTGTCAGAATTTGAGAGTAAAACTAATGGTGTTAAACGTAGAGGAGTTCAGGAAGAGGAGTAGCATTTGCATAGCATATGTCCAGGTGATGACTGCTCAGCTGTAAGCAATTCAAATTACAAGGTGTCTTCATCTTTTAATAGCTACCATTACCTCACTAAATGATAGTAAGGAGCCACATTTTACTTGCTTTACTAAATGATATGTTGCAGCAAAAATTATTTATGACAGGCAGCAAAATCCTTCATTTTTAGTAGAGAAAAATACTTTTGAGGTTTCAGCGTAGCATCCAGAAGCAACCTTTACTGAGAAGTCCAAAGGACCACTGTAGAAGATACTCATGAAAGAATCATGCTTGTTGTGGGTTTCTCAGTGTTCTTCCATCATGAACCTAAATTACTACTCCAACTAGCTACACATTTGCTTTACTTTTTCTTCAGGTTCACCAAAACAAAGGGATAAAGTAGTTTTCCCTACTGATTAAAAAAAAAAAGTTACTGTTGCTATTTACTGAGGACTCATTCTCAGTTCCTTGCTAATTTTTTCTCTGCCCCAATACTTATGATTTTGTTTGCTCACTAGACTGCCTATTGCTTGTCTCACCAGTAGGTACTATAGTTAATAGTCAAATGCTTTAGAGTTGATCAAAATGTAAGCATGCCTTAAGAATAAAATCAACAATTTTAGACAGCTAACAAAATATTTAAATCTTTGTTCTCCTAATTCAGCCATGAATCAATTAGGACATAAGGATGGTAGATAATTAAAGATACAGGAAAATCAAGATGAATTTAAATAACACCAGGATGTTAGCTTTTAAAATTTAATAGTGGTGTCAACTCTCAGAAGGTTGTTATTGGTGGGAGAGTCTGCACTGTGTGAATGGAGGTTTCTCTCCTTGGATTCTCTGGAAGAAGATTTGTGTGGGCATCCAGACAGCTGAAAGGAAAGTAGCAAGTGCAAAGCAGTTTACTAAAAGGAAAGTATGTCTTAAAGTGGAAGAGTGGGCAAGTTCTGCAAGGTGGAACTGGCTTTGGTTGTGTAAGGATTGGATAGTGGTTGTGTCACTCGGCTTGGAGGAGCTATAATGCGCAATTGGGTGGGCTCTAATGGAGGCTGCTTCCAGTTATTTGGGGAACTCCACCCACAGGTTGGGAGGGGGCATTTTTGGCCCAGCAAGGTTTGTATCAGAATGCTTTTCTGTATCTGAAGGGCTATAACCTCGATGCAAATGCATTATAACAAGGTTAGGAGTTACTCAGGGGCAGAGGTGGGAAAGGAGAGCGCATGCTCTGCACCTGTGGCTCTTGATTTGTCAGCCCCAAGGTCTTGGAAGCCACAAGATCTGGATGTTGTGTCTCTGGGCATTTATTGTGTAGCTTATTTATCACCATCCTTGCCTCCAGCTTATTTCTCTATCATTCTTCAAGGACTTGAGACTCTACCTTTGGATGTTCCTTCCACTGCTGTTATCTAGCTTCAACCTAACAGTTATGTTGTTTGTTATAACCATTTTTAAAAGGTTATATTGTTTCATTGGATTTTTTTTTGGAATGGATACACTCAGATCATATAAGAAAATTTTATTTGCTATCAAGTATTTATCTGTAATTTAATTTTAGCTGTTAAGTATTGGCCAGTACATTTTCATATATTTTATTAAATTTCTCTAAATTGTCTTATTACTTTGAGAGCTTTACAATCGTATTGTCATGTGTAAATAGAGTAAGTGTGAACTGTTAGCACATTAAAGCCATGTTGGAAGACAATTTAACAATAAAATTCATTCATAATCCCTAGAAGTTAGCGTGTTTTATCTTTTTCTCTTGTTATAATTTACATTTATGCAAATATTTTAAAAGAATTACATGTAACTATAGTAGATATGGACCCGTTTACAAACAAAGATTTTAACTGTTCATTTTCTATGAAAAACTCAGTTTGCATTTTGCATTTTGCATTTCATTCATTTCTGCTATTGCAGTGGGTTGGGGCTGGAATTAATTAGGTAATCTCTGTCCCTCCTGGTGTTTCTTCTCTCTCTGGTTTATGCCAGAGTTCTAGGGTCTTACCCAGTTGTGTGTGTGTGGCAGCAGTGACTTTACCTGTTCTAGATTATATCCTGTGTTCTCAGAAGTATGGCTCTTTTAGTTCTGGCAATCCTCTGTCACTTCATTGCCAAACTTGGAACATGGGGATTATTCGAAAGACTGCATTTCTGCTTATGGTACCATTTATTTCTTTCTTGAGTTTTATTTCCTTTCTCTCTGGTACTGTTAGAAAGCAGAAAACACTTTATCTTTTCTCAGGACCTAAAACTTCTATTTCTTGCTTTTCTTTAATTTTGTTGCAAACAGGGAGAGTGAGAGGTTGAGAGGGAGGGTGAGTCTTGTCCCCCAAATCAGCATTAGGTTGGAAGTCTTAATGGTAGTAACGGACAATTGAGTGTTGAGTGTAGGCTAATTATTTCCATCTTCTTCTATGTCCCCTGAATTTTAACCTCTACTGCATTTAACTTCTATGGCAGATCACACCTTGGAGTAGCTTTGGGGTTAAACGAGAATGGATAGGGGCAGCTGCTCCTGGGCAACAACTAATGGAAGGGAAAGGAAAAGGAAGGGAAGAGAAAATTTCCGACTAATGGAATTGTGAGGGAAGATGAGACCTGGTTGCAGGAGAGTTTTTCTGTTCAGTCAGGCACAGTGTGGTTTAGTAACTTTGTCTATTCCAACACGCATACATGCAAACTTAATAGAAACCTATTAGAGCACAAATGCCATTGTGCTGCAGATTCTTTTTGAAGTGCGTCAGCAAATAATAAAACTTGAACCATGGTGGCTGAGTGAGTAATACCTCGCCAAATATCTGTGTGCATCCCTTGCAGTTAGATGGGAGACCATGTGTCTAATTCGGATGATGGGCAGAAATGATGCATGCAAATTATAGACCTGACCAGGCATAGTTCTTTAGGACTTCTAACTAGTTTTCTACTGCCACAGCAATCCTGGAAGCCATGAATTGAGATAGAAAGAGCTTGAATACCTGAGTTACCACATGAAAGACAGTAGCTTTTAAAGATTCCCTAACTAATATGAAGAGGTGATTAAAAAAAATAACCCAAACTTGAGTATCTTAGGCTACTAATACTTGGGGGTGTATTTGCTATTGTAGCATCGGCTACGCCAGTCTAGCTAATGTAGTTTGGAAGGTAAAATGAGTATTCTTTGCAACTGCCATTCTAGCACATGAATCTTTGTATCGTAAAAATATTTACTACAAAGGTTCTTTTCTTTAAAAAGCAAAGTGATGTCTATTCTTTTGTTCTAAAGTTATGAATCACTTACTATATAGGATAGGTTCTTGACAGAGAAACTAAAAGCCAAATTTTTAGGCATTTCTGCCAATTGAATAAAGTCTTTATCTTGAGATAAAGACAAAGCATGTTAGAAATTATAACTTAGTGGAGAAATATGATTCTATTAGAAAAAACAAAAGATTTATGAATAATGTTTTGATGATGTGTCTATTCCATAAAATAAGGTTTTCTCAAGATCTGGAGGTCATTCAGATAGAGGTAGTTTTTTCGTTATTAAAAATTGATTTAAGTGTTCTTTATTATCTCAGTAAAGTTCAACATCTAATATAGAGAAGTCTTACATGAAAGCTCATATTTTATTATTATCTGGGGTGGCTGTTGCCCAAAACCTGAAAGATAACAGTTTAGAGGATCTCAATGTTTTGGGATATAGAAAGCCTTAGTTCCTTTAATCAGTTTCTAAGTGATAAGAATTCAATTCAGGAAGTTAATATTTTTCTCTGAATGAGAATTTAGATTTCTGATTCCTCTCCTGCCTCCTTTCTTTTCTTTTTTCCTTCCTTTCCTTTCTTCCTCTTTATATTCCTTTAAACTTAAAGGAGTTTATTCTCTCTTTTCATAAACACTTAAAATTAAGGTCCTACAAAATATTTTTAAAGTATTTGAAATAATCTTTGTAAATCCATCAGTTTTTCCCACTGAAATTGTCTTTACAATATTAAAACAATGTTAGAAGTATATTCAGGGGCTCTTCCAGCTTCTCACACTGTTGTTATTTCTGTGACTTCTGTTTTTTTTTTTTTTTAAGATTTTATTTATTTATTCATGAGAGACACAGAAAGAGAGAGAGAGAGGCAGAGACACAGGCAGAGGGAGAAGCAGGCTCCCTGCAGGAGCCCGATGTGGGACTCGATCCCAGGACTCAAGGATCACGTCCTGGGCTGAAGGCAGACCCTAAACCGCTGAGCCACCCAGGGATCTCTGTAACCTCTGTTTTATTCACAATATAATTTATTTATTATTTAGAACTCAGGCAATTGATTTATGTTCTCTTATTTTGGTAAAGTCATCTTATCTTTCTAAAAGTTTATACTAAAATCTCATTACAACTTACAGAGATATTTAGAACAAATTGGAAAGCATCCCTTTAAAGTTATTTAACAAGAATTGTAGCTGTATTTTTGCAAATACTATAATTAGAATTTTGGGGATCTATGGTAAGTAGTGAGTGGGAATTTAAGCAAGAGGGTTATTTTATGACAACTGTGGGAAAAGGAATAAGCCAACTGCTGGTGACAAAATACAATTTAATGCCAGAATTTAATACCTCTAACCTTCCCTTATAACTTATCAGATTTACAGTATATATCTAGTGACAGACATATTAATAGGAAGGAGTAGTGGTGGTAGTAGAATGTTAATACTGAAGTTAGCCCTTGAGATGAAATCACACATAGTCACAGTTACCTTTTTAAAGATCCTCAGATAGGCAATAAGTCATCAAGACAATTGTTTTTGTTTGTTTTTCTTTGCATTTGGTAGGACTTCTCCTTCCCTGGGATATGGGGAACAAGTTCAATATGTGGATCTCTCTCTCTCTCTCCCTCTTCTCCTTTTCCCAGCCCCCCAACCCATCCCACATCCTTTCTTTGGCCTGATGCATTATTCCGAGAAACAACATTTCCAGGTCAATGAGAAGACCTGCGGCTCCAGAGGTCAATGTAGAGACAGCAGGAAGAGAAATTGGCATCACTTAGCAGTCACAACTTTCATTTCTTTATTCCTATTTAATACATTAAGCTGAAACTGTGAGCAAGTAAGAAATGAGGTGGACAGCTTGCCCTTCTAGTCCAAGGATTGGTCAGTCTCTCTTTCTGTCTTGGGCACTGCTCACTGCTGGCCAGTATATCTTGTGACCTCTGCTCATGATGCTTTACAGTGTATTGGTGTCATTTTATGGTCAGTGTATAGTGGTCTGCAGCCAGCTCCATACACTCTGGAGAGATGTAGACAGTTGATTCTCAGCTTTAGTTTGGTGGACCAGTTTTGCATGCTGACTAAAGTTTTGGGGACCATGACTGTACTATGGACACTATGACTACCGGTCACCAGTCAAATCAGCGATATTAAAATTGGTTACAATTATGTAATAATTCACTAGATGACTGGTTATATAACCTTTTATGAATTATATAATTCTAAGGTGATGCATTTCCGAACCTGTTGACATGTAGTAAACACTTTTGAAAGAAAAAAAGATGCTTACCAGCAAAGAATATTTATGGCTGAAACCCAGTTTTAAACACAACAGACACATTTCTACTGCATATTAAAATAAAGGATGAGGGACACCTGGGTGGCTCAGTGGTTGAGCATCTGCCTTTGGCTTAGGTCATGATCATGGGGCCCTGGGATTGAGTCCCACATCAGGCTCCCCATGGGGAGCCTGCTTCTCCCTCTGCCTAGGTCTCTGTGTTCTCATAAATAAATAAATAAAATTATAGGGTAGCTCAGTTACTCTATCCCCTCACTCCCCTCCCCTCCAGCAACCCTCAGTTTGTTTCCTATAGTTAAGAGTCTCTTATGGTTTGTCTCCCTCTCTCATTTTGTCTGATTTTATTTTTCCCTCCCTTCCCCTATGATCCTCTGTTTTGTTTTTTAAATGCCATATACTAGTGGAATCATATGATAATTATCTTTATCTGATATACAAGAGCTTTTTTAGTGCTGCCCTTTCTTTCATACTCATTTTCATTTTTCTTAAGTATTTCTTGAGTACATAATTTTTTTTTCTTCATCTCTGTTTTTACCACCACCTACCTCATCTCTTGCCTGGATTTTTAAGTCAACTCCTTATAGTGACAGAGGCCCTCCTTAGATTTCACTTTAGGAGAGAACCACCCATAAAGAGTATAGTTAACTGATGTTGCCTCCAGGATTGACTTCTAACAGCTCTGGCCAATGACTAATCACAGAAGGGGTGGTTGGACTTGGTCTGCTATGACCAGTGTGGAACTACTCCATGCGCGATCTTCACCCTGAAGCTCTTTGTTGGGCTGAGTGAGACTTTGTCACTCAGTGTAATGTTCTTCCTACTTAATCCTTCTTGCTGACATTTCCTTTTCAAAAGTTTCAGACTTATGTTGCAGTCTGAAATATTTCTCTGGATATTCCAACTCCTGTTTTTTATTTTATTTTATTTTTCATATGCATTAACCTTGATAAATTCCTTGTGTTTCTAATCCATCTTGGCATCTGCTTCTTGGAAGACCTGAACTAACATGCTTTTAGACTGCTCTCCCATTATCCATTCTTGTTTCCCTTCAAATTTCATGATGCGGTGAGAATATTGTTATGTTTACCCTGTCATTTCTTGGTTAAAACCTTTCATTGGCTTCCTGTTGTTCCCAAGACAGTGATTAAAATCATTAACATGGTGTATAAAGCCCTGCCAATTCTGGCTCTGCCTCCCACTCCAAGCTCATCTTGTCCCAAGCTTTACACTGGTTTTCATTTAGTTTCTTGAATGATCTCTTCTTCTCCCACCTGCGCTCTTCTCACCTTTGTTAACTTCCTTTAATTTTTAAAGATACAGCTGATACATTTCTTGCTTAGAGAAGTTCTATCTGATATCAGGGGCTATATCATGTCTTCATGTTTTAAACTATCATAATGATATGTATATTTCCATCATAAAATCTATCATAGCTCTGATTTAACATTTAACATTTATTCATAGCACACTGATTAGAAATTAGCCCTCCCTTCCAATGAATTGAGAACTTCATGATGTGCTTTTGCTTTCTGGTTCAGAAATGGTTGTCTTCTAATTGTGTCCTCGCATGGCAGAGGGGCAAGGGAGTTCTCTGGATTCTTTTTTATGGGGATTAATATCCCATTCATGAATGCTCTGCCCTCATGATCTCATTACTTCCCAAAAGTTCCACATTTTCATATCATCATATTGAAGATTAGGGTTCATCATGTGACTTTTGAGGCACACAAATATTCAGTCTATGGCAATAACAAAGCTTTGATTACAAACCTGAAATTATCTGGGTTCTAATACATCTTTCATTGGGCCTAGACTTGAGTCCTATTAAATCTAGTACTAAGCACTAAATATGCAGCCCATTTGTAATATGTTATATGTTTTGATGGCAGAATTTTTATATTCCTAAATAGTAGCCCAATGTCAATAGCAAATTCACAGTCTGGTTTTGCTGTCCTTTTCTGAACTGACTGCTGGTCTGGAAATCAAATCTCAAATTAGTGGTATTTACTCATGCCCAACTATATATATTATGCTCAAAAGAAATAATAAGCTTTAGATAAAGGACTGAAATTTCTGGGTAGTCTTTAAACAAAACTGCAATCTATTTTTTTGAGAAGTCTCATTCAAGATAAAAAAACATATAATTAGGAGATAGGCTTCAATTTCCAGAAATAATCTTTAGTAACTGATTGAAGAATGTCTATTTGAAGAATACATAATAATTTGAAATTACAATTTGTTTAATATTGATTCCTTTGAACATGCAGCAGATTACCAGCTTAGGTCTTAAATCCTATACAGATGTTCCCTCACATTCTGTTTACATTCAAGCCAGCCAGCCCCCCTATTAACTTCTTGCCAATTTTGATGTATTTATGTATGTGTGTGCACATAAGATGTGTAGCTCAAATTTACATTTCCAATAAAAAATATGCTTGGACACCCATAATGTTTAGATAAAAGAAGTCATTATCTAAAATATGTTTTCTAGTAAAAATAAAAAATCATGACTGCTTGAATATAATATAAAAGTGTATGTGATGGAAAATCTTAGTACCATAAGTTACCCCTAAATGCTAAATTGTTGTTTACTATTCCTGCGTAAGTGGCAGGACATATAGTGATTAAAATCTAGGGTTTAGAAATTAGGCCAGCTTTAGTTAAAATCACTTTTTGCTTACGTGACCTTGGGTGGTTTAGCTAATATCATCGGCTAATCTTTTTTTTATCAAAAAATGGGGATATATTAGGACTATTCTTATAGAAATATAATAGAGCTTAAATGGGACACTGCATGAAAAAAACTTAGCCTAGTTCCTGGAACATAATATGCTTGCAATTAAAGTTATTAATATTTTTATTAACTCTTCAAAAAAGATTTCCAATCTTTTTCTACAATAGTGATTAGATTTATCATTCTGAAACCTCAGGTTCCTCTAAATTTTCTCTATATTCTTTTTTCTTCTATTTCATTAATTTATTTATAGGAACAGTATAAGTATATAGAGTATGGATTAAGTAGCCCAGAACAAAATAGAAGTTGATTCTCTCTTATATAATTAGTCCAGAAGTAGGTGGATGGTCCAACGCAATAATTAGCCCTGTTCAATGAGGTCATCTAGGAGTCTGATTTCCTTTCATTTTGTTTTACACTATCTCTTAGGATGAGATCTTCTCTAACATGGCTGGAGCTGCTTTACTAGCACCTTGCCCATGTCCTAGCGTTTAAGAAGGAAAAGAGAAAGTAGAGATCAAGGATCTTTTGTCTTTTAGAGGATTGACCTCCGGTTGGCATATTTCTATCCACATCCAGCTGTTTGAATGTAGTCACATGGGGACATCTGTATGTAAGGAAGGATACAAAAGATAATCTCTAGTTGTGTGACCTTGTGCTAGGAAAAAAGCAGAGGTTCTATTACTAAAGTGAAAGGGACAGATAGTCTCTGCCACAAATAATGTGATATAGTGCAAGAGTGCTGTTGGACCAGGGCCAACACAACTGGGAATATGACAATATGACTTGAATCAGTTCAAAGCAGTCTTATCACTTTGAGTTTCCACAGGTCTCCACTTTCTCTAGGTTTCACTGTCTTACTGCTTTATTTTATTATTTAATTTAATTTAATTTAATTTAATTTAATTTTATTTTATATTTTATTTATTTTAAAGATTTTATTTATCCACGAGACACACACACACACACACACACACACACACAGAGGCAGAGACACAGGCAGAGGAAGAAGCAGGCTCCATGCAGGGAGCCGGAAGTGGGAGTCTATCCCAGGACTCCAGGATCACGCCCTGGACTGAAGGTGGCGCTAAACTGCTGAGCCACCAGGGGATCCCACCTGTCGTACTGCTTTATAGTGCCTAGAATATTCCTTAATCCTTCATCATATGACATAACAATAATTAACATTTATGGAGCCCATGCTAGGTGCTAAACACTAAATATTTTACATGTGTCATCTCATTTATGTATTCATATATTCTCAACTCTGTGAAGTAGGTACTATTATTACTCTCACTTTACAGACAAGGAAACTGACACATGGAAAAGTCAAGTAATTTGTACTGTTGACACTTGATGTTGGCCTTCTTAACTTTACAGCTCAAATGTTGGTGTGAAGAGTAGCAACTAATTTAGCCCCTTAACTGAAAGTTTTAATTTCTTATTTCTGTTGTAGTAAATTACTACAAGCTTGTTGGCTTAAGTCACACGTGTTTATTATCTTACAGTTTTGGACGTCAGGAATACGAAATAGTCTCATGCGACTAAATTCAAGATGTTGGCAGGGCTCATTCCTTCTGGAGGTCCTTGAGGAGAAGAGGCTTCCCTTGCCTTTCCAGTTTCTAGAGGCCACCTACATTCTTTTCTTGTGTCCCCCGCCTTCCCGACCTCTAGTCCTCATCAGTGAAGCTATCCCATTGCTCCAAAATTTGCTTCCATTATCACATCTCCTTATTCCTTTCCTGCTTCCCTCTTTTACTTGTAAGGACCTGGTAATTACATACAGGCCCACCTGGATAATGCAGGATACTCATCCTGTCTCAAAATCCTTAATCACATCTGCAAAGTCCCTTTTGCCGTGTAAGGTAACATTTTCACAAGTTCCAGGGGTTTAGATATGGACATCTTTTAGGAGCCATTATTCTGCTTACCACAAATGCTTTTTTGAAGGATGTCATTGACTTATTAACAAATCCAATGGAATTCCTCAGGCTTTACCATCCTTGACCTACCTGTAACGTTTGTTATTATTGTCTACTACATACTCTTATACCCACCCTTAATTTCTTAATTACAACTTGCCTGAATTTCTGCTCTCTTTGATGATGACTTTTGTCTTTTTTACTCCTTCTCTTCTCCCCTTCAATGTAGATGTTTCTCAAGGACCTGCTTTAATTCTTTACTCTTCTCAGTGTATACCCTGCTTTGGTATCCTCTTATATCTAATTTTATAACAGAATCTGTAACCAATGTAACACATTTGTGTCCCTGACCCTGGTTTTGCTCTTGAATTTTAATGAAACATTTTAAAAATGTCTGCTAGATATCTTCCCCTGACTATTCTGACCTTTCAGATTCAGCTTTTCAAACTGAAATTATGACTGACCCTTAGAGCTGATGTTCCCCTGTATTTACTATTTTTGTTGATGATCCTTAATCTTCACAGTCATTTGTCTCATGAAGTTGTATTCTCTTATACTTGTCTAGCTCACTTGTTTCTCAAAATGTATGGATTCTATTTGTATAATATGTAATTTTCATTCCCCCATTTGCTGCATTTCCATTGCCATTCTTATAGTTCTCTTGCCAGTTGTATTTTATCATCATGCCAATTTATTTTATATACTGCCACCAGATTTACCTGTGTAAAACTGAGCCCCTGTCTTATTAAACCCTTGTTTATGGAATTGTCTAACTTTCCAGAACCTCCTTTTTCTACCTTCAACATTATCTATTCCTATATGCATTTTAATAGTTTTCGTTTCTGGCAAATTGGACTCTTTGTTTCCTGCTCATCATGTACTTTTAAATCTCTCCCCTCTTCCTCATTATTTTTTTATATTTGGAACATCTTTCTTAACTATTTAAATTTATCTAAACCCTACCCATTCTTTAGAATATACTAAATACACTATTTCTATCAAGAGGCCTTCTGATAGTTTTTAAATTATAATATATTTATCCATCTTTTATTAATTTAACACCTTTTACTCATTTGTACAATTATTTTTTAAACTATCATCAAGTAGAAGATTGTATTTTGCTCATCGCCCAATACAGGTGTTTAAGAAATATTCCTAAAGGCATGAATCTATAAAATAAGAAGGTAGGACAAGAGCCATGATTTTCAACCTGGCGAATGAGAGGAGTATCAGAATCTCGCGTATGTATAATTGTTTCAAAAGGTATGTTAAGTCTTATAAAATACTTAGAAAAATGAAAAATCTACTTTTAAAGTTGAAATATTTGGAGAGGACATATTTTTGGCTATTACTGCCATATCTTGTAGCAAATGCCAGCCTGGACCTTGAAGCTGATTCCTTGGTTTTAGATTCTGGGAGGCTAGAAAATCCCTGTTCCTCATATTCTTCCTCTAAAAGGCTGAGAAATAATAATAGCTACCTTATAACATATGCAGAGCAGAATCTGGCATGTGATGTCTTTAATACATATATTCACAATTATTAGTTATCATTATTATTTCTTGAAAATAGTCATATTTTAAAAGGTTGGGAAGTACGGGATTAGCTGGTCTTTATCGTAACTGGATCCCTAGAGGTCTGTCATTTTTCACACCAAAATAACTTGGCCTGATCTCTGTCATCATATGGATTTATATACAGATAGTCAAAATTATAGCTATTTAATCTTTTTTATAAATATAATATTATTAGGCATTATGAGCTTTGAGATTTACTCATTTTGAGTCAGTTCTTACTGATTTTAGCTTTTTACAGTTTGTAGCATTAAGCTGTATAAAGAATAGAGGTAGATTTATTATTATTATGATGATGATGATGATAACAAATTCTCTCTCTCCATTGTCCATCTGGTTTAGATTATAGATCTATTCTATAGTACTTATAACTCTTATTTGTGTGTGCATATGTGTTTAGTGCATTAAATTCACACAAAATGTAACTAATTTTGCTATGTTTTATAGGTTGCTCACATTTGAGAAGACTACTTTTCTCCCTGTCCTGTTTTATTTGCTACTTTGAGTGAAATATTTTCATTTTTGTAATTTTTATGCCTGAGTTATGTGTCAACTAGACTAAATAGACCATATGAGGATGGATACTCTAGGAAGAAGTTGGGAAGCATCTGTTTACACTCTAAAAATATGCCAATGTTTGTTAGGTGAGTGAGCACTGCATTGCAAATAAGAAATCATCGGCTAAAATTTTCACCTTTAGAATAAAATTGCTACTGAAAGATACTTATTTGGTACATAGTCATACTATACATATTCATACTATAAGGAAAAGTATTGTTTTATCTATGCTGAAGTTGTTAGACTAAGTATGCAGTTATACCTAAAATCTCTATGTAAGAGATTAATGGAGTAATTATTATGGTATGAGGCAGTGAATAACGAAATGTAAACCTGAAGTTATTTTTTAAAAAAAATTAGTAAACATTTGTGTTGATGCTTTGCTACCTCATCAAGGCAAGACACAGTCTCTGTAAATATTTTCTTGTGATCAATTCAAATTCAAAATCTACTTATAGAAATGTAAATGTTAACAACCTGTTTGGTCTATATTGACTTCTTCACTTTCATTTTTCATGTATCCTGTGTTATCAGATTACAAATATGGGATTCTTTAGTCTTTGCTCCAGTTTGCCCAGGGTAGCTTACTAAAGAATCAGGCTAATAGAAATCTCCCGATTTTTTAAACTACAGCCTAACGAATTTACATGCCTCAACCAAATGATCAGGTGTCCTTTAATTATAAATTCATCACTGGTGGTGTTGCTCATGGGTAAAAACAAATAGGATTTATTTTTTTTCAACCAACTCCAAGTGTGCTAACTACAAAAATGGATTATTTTATAAACACTGTTTTCAACATAGACATAACAGAGAGGGAGCATATATGTCGTTATAAAAGTTGCTATACTGTAGATGACTGTCGTAACACATTTTCAAATGATGAGCATGGTTGAAAGAATTCATCTTTATTTTAATTTTCATTATGTTATATAATAAAAACACATAACCAAATATATAAGGTTGATTCTCAACTTTGGCCATACAATCGAATCACTTGGGGATCTTTGAAAAAATTACAATAATCTCTAGGAATGAAGTTGAGACGTTTATAATTTTTTACAGCTCCCAAAGAGATTCCAGTGCTCATTCAGGTTTGAAAACCACTGGGATAAATACCTTTGGCTTTACCTACTATTTTGACATATGGGAATGTTCATACTACCTGCATATCTATAATACACAAATTTACATATATAATTTGCACATGTAACTTTTACTATGATAAGGTTAATATTTAATGAGCTAAATGGCCATGACTGCTACTAGTGTCCTTAGTGCATTTTTTTAAACATTACAATATTCTTATGGCTTATGTTTTCTCTCCACTTTAATGATGAAGAGGCACAGAGTTGCCAAGTTACTTGTCCAATGTCATACCAGTGGTAAGTTGTAGGGTAAGAATTGAAGATGAGCCCTCTGAATACAGATTCTGTTAATCATTTTGCCACACTGCATTTAATATTAATTTATAAATTACTAATTAGATGGTTATAAGAAGAAAACGATTGGATGATGATTAAGACTGCTGCGAAAATATAGAGAAATTAGTCAGAAGTATTTATTTTTGTTTATATGTTACTTGAATAAGAAAGTTAATTTCCTGAAACTATTTTAGGTTTTAAATACTTAAAAAAATTAAATGTATCGTGGTTTAAAAGAGGAAGTCCAGCTGATATAAAGAAATTTCAGAGGGCACCCCAAAGGATTCTAACAGGCATCTTTCTCATTTATTATTTTTTAGGATATTATAGGCTCCTGTACCAAATCTGTTTACCATAGAGGTTCTTGGTCCTTTGATTTCAGAAAAATGTTTAAATATTTAGGATAAAGTTCTAGGAAGCCTGTAGATGGCAGCAACTTCCTACTGTTGGATATTTGCTAGTCCACCACAGTTTGCTGAAAAGCAGAATGAAACTAGATGTAGGACTGCAATCTGTGGTGGCTATGTGCAAGTGGAGGTATATTCTCTATTTGGCTTTCAAAAGCGATTTTCTGTGACTGCTTTTGAAAGGCCATGCCATGCCTTTTATTTAAATAAGGATTGAATCACATTTGTCTGGATTTGAAAGGAAAACCTGAAGCAAGGCAGGGCATTCTCTGCAAAAGCAAGATCTGGGAGCATTCTGTTATCATTCTTTGACATTGCATTTAGGGTTACACCGTTTTTATAAGTACAGTGACCGGCATGATTTATGTGGAATTCCAAAAGCGATGATCCAGTAAATTTACTAACAGTTCCAGTAAATTTGCTTCACGAATCCCACATCTGATGATTGCCTTCTGCTCTTGGCATTTTATGCCTAATATACCATGTAATATGGTTCAAATCGAGAGTTTTATTTTGTCAAATCATTCACTGAAGAGGCTAGTGAAGCCTTTTACTGTGTATTAAACAATCAAAGCCACTGATGAGTCAGATTGCCTGGCTTTTGAAGGCTTTATTAGAGTTGTCAAGGAAAAATATCATCCATACTCCTATTGCCCTTTAAACAGATTTACTTAAATCTTTTGAACGCCCCTTATTTTTATGTTATATATCTTAGAAGTATTAAGATTGCTATAATTGTGGAAACTTCACATGATCAACATCTCTATTTGGATTGATTAACCAGTGTTGATGAGAAAGGATGGCCCATTAGTATGTTTCAGTAGAATTAGGTCTCTGGCCCACCAAATATTTGGAACTTTCGCAGCACTGTTTGAGTTTAAAGAAATAGAAACATTTTATGGATCTTACCTTCCATGAGTTGTCCTCTAACAGATAAGTTTTGGTTTAACTGTATTACCTGGGCTTGTTTCTGACATCTGGGTTTATTTATTTATTTATTTATTTTTGGTCAGTAGGCCAGAATCCAAATAAATATTTTTGGAAGCAGGATACCTTGTTCAAAAGTTGACAAGTTCAAATAAAGTAAATATTCATGTTCACTAAAACCAAATGAGGAATAAGATGAGCCAAAAATATTTATGGGAGCTCATTTTCTTTATGTAATTGGTCTTAAACGAAGATGAAAGCTAATGAGCTCCAGAGATTTGCTCCATAATTAGTTTACACTGCCATGGATACAATGAACATAAATTGATGCACAATTTATGTAATAGAATGCCTTTACAATTCTGACATGTAAGGGCAAGAGAAGCATCTGTTTTTTGTTAATTTATTGAAGAAGTTTCTTTATATAACCATCTCCAGGGATACGATTAGTACCACAAAATCATTTTATAGTAAAATGCTTAATGGACTAACTCTATTCTATGATAGAACTGTCATCCAACCATTTTTAATTGTTTAAAATAAAAGAGACTATCAGAATAGTCTGTTTATGTCATTTATAGAAGTGTTTAATGAACCAGAGAAAACTATCCTTACTGGCATTGTGTTCAACAACATAGCTGAAATGGTGAATATCAATGCTTCAGAGGAATTTGATTTTAGTACAATAGATTAAAAAATTTAAAGGCTATTTTTTAGAGCCATAGATTATTCCCAATTTTAACTGGATATCGGAAACTTAAAATTCATGAATTCATATGATAAATATTTGCTTTTTGCAGCGATATACTAGTGAATAAGAGAGACATGTTTCTTACCCCTATGGAATCTGGGTTCTTCCAGGGGAGAGATTAAAAAACTAATTTTACAGAGTAATTTAAAAAATTAAATCCATGGCTTTTATATTAAAGGAGGAATTCAGTGTATCATGAAGATAGTCAAAGGAAGGTCTAACGTAGTATGGGAATTAAAAGAAGACTCTTTAGAGTTAGTTTTTAATTCTTTAAAATAAAGTGGGGTTTTGACATAGTTTGCCTATTTCCACTGATGAATGGAAATTCTACTTTTGCATAATATGGTTATAGGACAACTCAAAGAGCAAAATGTGCAGGAATTCAGAAAACATGGATATGCGAGTACTATGGGTTTTTCTTATTTTTTTTTTTTAAAGATTTTTATGTATTCATTCATGAGAGACACACAGAGAGAGGCAGAGACATAGGCAGAGGGAGAAGCAGGCTCCCTGTGGAGCCCTGAGAGGATGACCTGAGCCAAAGGCAAATGCTCAACCACTGAGCCACCCAGGTGCCCCTGTGGGTTCTTAATAACAAATCTCTCACACATGTGAGATGGATATTTATTTAAATGAGAGAGGATATGTTTTAGAAATGAATTTAACTTCCATTTAAATAAATTAAATTTGACTTTTAAGTTACTTTGATCCACAGCAGAATGATACAAATGGATTAAGTTTTCTTGGAAATGAACAGGCTGAAATTTAATAGAATATTTCCTAGGAAACAGCATTTGGATTTGGGTGAATATAAATCTGTAGAAAAGCAAATCATAAAAATATGTGATGCTCAGTTCTATGTACATGTTCGTTTAATTCTTGTGAAAATGAGATCAGACTGGTAAAGCATCAACACTTTATCCCAGAGCCTGAAGGAGACAAAAAGTTATTCACACTTTTTAGATTGAGTTCTTATAATTTCCAAAATATAAGGGATTGGTTAACAATGATAGAATGTGATTTTAATAATGGAATAGTTTTTTAGGGATCCCTGGGTGGCGCAGCGGTTTAGCGCCTGCCTTTGGCCCAGGGTGCGATCCTGGAGACCCGGAATCGAGTCCCATGTCGGGCTCCCTGCATGGAGCCTGCTTCTCCCTATGCCTGTGTCTCTGCCTCTCTCTCTCTCTCTCTCTCTGTGACTATCATAAATAAATAAATTAAAAAAAAAAGGAATAGTTTTTTAAAGCTCAAAAGGTTTTGGAAATGTTTGAAAGTGAGAGAAAGATGGATAAAGAAGCTGTCAAAAAGAAATTCAGTGGGGGAAAATAAACACACACAGGAAAGAGAGACATAGAATGACAAACAATCAAAATGACAAAATTCAGTTCCTGAACATGCAGATAAGTAAGCTGTCCTTTTGATGCCAGAAATCATTTACTCTTAAAATATATGCAAAAATGCACTAACTGTCCATGTTTTAGACAAGATACTTTTTAGTAAAAATTTGTTTTTATCTACTCAGCCCTTGATGTGTTCTCAAGTCTTGTCAGGTAAGTTAACAGATGTCTGCTTTTTCTCATCAGTCTTATCAAAGTTTCTTTGAGGATATGTGTTATTTTCTTATCCAGAACTTTGTTTTGTTTAAAATATAAATCTCTATAATTTGTTCTGAAGTTTATATTACTCTAGGTAAATTAGTCTACTGCTATTCAGATCCTTCTTAAATCAAACTTGAGTAAGAAATATGGCAAAACTGATCCCTATCTTTTCTTTTCTTTCCTTTCCTTTCCTTTTTTATTTTATTTTATTTATTATTTTTTTTTTTGCAGAAGTTATTCTGCTGATTAGTGAAGAATTTTCTGGATCTGATTTTGTATTTAGTTCCTAGAAATCTCTTCTTCAAAGAGATTTTCAAAGAAAGCACTTGCTGTCCTACTGATGTGTGGTGTATACAGATTCCTGCTCAAAATAGACAAATTTGAGGATGTTTTGTGCATGTTAATAATGATGGGTATGTTTTCCTTGATATTTGCCACTTGTCTGCTATATTCAAACATACTGCTACTGATGGTGTTTAATGCACTAGACTTATTTGTTGAGGTGAAGAAAATAATCAAGGAAAGATTTACTAAGTCTCTGAACCCATAAAACATTTTAAAAGTTATTATTATGCAAAGGATAGAGACCATCTGTTCTCTATCTCCATTGAAGCTGGAACATGAGGAAATAAACTTAAATTGCAGTATGAGGTAGTTAGGTTAGAGTAATTGAGAAATTTCCTGACAGGGTTATTAAATACTTAAATGAATCAGGAAGAGAGGTTGTGAAATCTTAAGATTCCTTTTTCCCCTTGTTATTTAAAAAAAAAAAAAATTCCCTGCTCCACCCTCCCACCCCTCACCCCCACCCACATTATGCTAGTTTGGCTTGTAAACTGATAGACTTCTCAAGATTTAGTTGTCTCTACCTATGATTTCATAAATGTGTTTCTTTCAAGGGTTAATGTCGGAGGGCTGTGAAAAACTAACAATAATCAAATAATAGCCAAGATTTGTTGCATTTTTGTTATGTAGTAAGCTCTGTGTGAAGAACTTTGCAGCCACTTTCCCATTCAAATAGGTAATGAATAAGGTAGTTTAATCTATGTGGATTTTGTGTATGTTCAGCTTTCAAGTTGATGATGGCTGCATACAAACCGAGGAATTCATTCCTGGCAGCAGACTTTTATGTCTCTTAAACTTACCATAAAGATCAAGGAGTCATTTCAAAAATAGTAGTAATTCCCTTTTTTTGAGAGAGACAGAATGCAGCATGGGGGATAACTTGGTCGGTCACTTTGGATGTGTTTATATGGCACAGATTACCTATCAGTTTCATGGAGCTGTATCAGGGAATTCATTATTTCCAAAGCTCCAAATTGTCTCTGATGATAACATGATTATGAGTGCTCCTGGTTTGAGAGTGTGCTGTGCTTAATTGAGTGAGCTGAAGATCATTGTGTTTTCCTTCCAAAGGGCAGAATGCATTTCCCTAAAAGAATGGACTTGAGTAGCTGTTAGTATTCATAATACAGGAATGGCTCCATACTTTCGGAGCCCATATACCAGTACCCATCTCAATTGCCATCCCTTCCTTCTCTGCAACAAAATCTTCACTCTAGGTTCTCATAATGCATAAGTATCAGACCTTCCCTGAATTTGCCAGTCTTGTATAATGAAACTTATTTTTGCTTTTGTTCCTTTGATTGTAAACTTGAGCAATGGAGATAGGTCTTGATTTCACAATCTTGAAAGTGTGCCCAACAGTTTAATCAATGGAAGATGCAATAAGCCCAGCTGAAAAATAATTATGGTGAAAACATGTAAGTTGGCAGACAGTTTGCTAGGGCCCCTGAATTGATGAAAGGAAAGAACATTTTCCACCTTTGATAAGGCTTCCCAAATGCACTCATTTTCTTTAGCTCTTCTTACACTAGTGTTGCTGTTCCCGTGATTTCTAGCCTAAGTTTCATATTAGAAGTTCCCATAAGTGGGAGTAATTGACAAGAAGTCCAGAGCTCTGAGCTGTAATTGAGGCTTGCCATTTTAGTCACCAGGATTAAATTGACCCAGGTTTCAAGATTGAGACAGATTTTCTTTGTAGCTTTGTGATATATATATATATAATGACAGTGTGTATATAAATATATATTATGATTACTATATATATATATAAGTGTATATATATATATATATATGAAGGGCAGCAATCAAAAGAAGCATTGAGGGGTGTATAAGGATGTATAAAGCCAGATATTTCATGGTTTAAGTAATTCACAGAATGTAAAATTAAGCACCTTTAAAAAAAATGAGTGAATTTATTAAGTTTTGTCATTTCCTTATTGGCTTAGTTTAAATTTTTTTCTATTTCCTTGTTTTTAAAATAGTTACTAGAACTCTGTCATTCACATTCATGTGAGCAAGTGGCCTTTAAACATTTTTGGCTTACAAGAGGGCAGTGTAATACTGTGCACCCTTGTTTTGGCTCTATAGTTAGTTACTCTTGACTATTAGTGTGAATTTGGACAAGATCATAACCTCCTTTTGCTTAACTGTGAATATGGGGACAATAATGATACCTACCTCGGGGAATTGTGAGGATCTGATGAGATAATTTAGATAAGATCACGAACACAGTTCTGTCCCACATGCTCCATTCCATGAATGTCATTTCTCCTCCTTTTCTCTTCTTACTTCTACTCTGTCTCTTCCTTCAAAGGCTTCTTTGAATTCCAGAATGTTTTGAAAAGCTTATGAGAGCTTTGAATACAGAAACTGAGCAGATATCTCTAAATTTTGAATTGGACCCAAATCTTTTAAATTATTCAAATAATTGATTCATAATGATGATGTAGAGAGATGGTAGATACTTTATATATTTAAAGTCTTTTATGTTGGTTAAAAGACTATAGCTGCTTAGCTGGCATATTTCATTTTATCTTTAATTTTGTTTTATGATTTAATTTTTAAATTAATTTTTTACTGAACTTTTTATTTTGGAATAACTTCAGTTATAAAAAAAGTTGAAGGTAGTACAGAGACTTCTCATATCTTCATCATCTGTGTTCTCCTGTTGTTACTATCTCGTATAACTATGGTACATTTGTCATGATTAAGAAAGCAGCATTGGTACAGATTTTATTCAGATTTAAGTAGTTTTTCTTACTAATGCTTTTTGCTATTCCAGGATTCTATCTTGGAATAGAAATTGCATTTAGTCAAATTGTCTCCATTGTCTACTCTGTGAGGGCTCTCCTTAGTTTTCACAGTTTTGAAGACTATCAGTCAGACATTTTGTAGAATGTCACTCAATTTGGATTTGTCTAACATTTTCTCATGATTAGATTGGGGTTATGAGTTTTAGGGAAGAATACCACAGAGTTAAAGCGTCATTCTCAACATATCCCATGCCCTACACAAGGAGATACATACTACTGACACGAATTATCACTATAGATATTGACATTGATCACTTGGTAGAAATAGTGTTTTTTAGGTTTCTCCCTGGTAAAAGTACTTGCATTACCTTTTCATATTCTTTGTTTTGGAAGCAAATCATTAAACCCAGCCTACTTTCAAGGAGCAGGGGATGTAAGTGCTATTTTAAGATTATTCATTTGCTAATCAGCAGAACCAAAGGCTTAAGGTATAGTGCTTTTGATTTTCTTAGAAAAAGGTAAAAATAAAATTGAATAAAACTGTGGATCTCCTGACCTTTACTGAGTCACTGTCCATGATGGAGTATGACAGTCGGAGTAGGAATTAAGCTGTCATTATTTTCCTGTCCATCAGTTGGGATGAATGGGAGCAGAGCTGATAGGGCCAATTTTCTGCTGACATGATAAAGTGAGTTAATTCAAATCCTCATGAAGGCATTGAACAGATCTTAAAATAGTGACTCAATATATCATACCATCATGCTTGCCATATCCAGACTTGTAGCCCATTTTATCTTCAATTTACACAAACCTTGAAAGAAATAACAATGATTTGCCCAATGGATACAACCATAGCTAATTTCTCTCCCACTATTAATTATTGAGCTTGTATGTGCTTGCAGCTTTTCAGGCATTTTTAATACTTGATTCTGCTGATAAAGTAGTTTTATAAAATAGGTGTTAATAGCCTTATTTTTTAAGGAAATTGAGACTTACAGAGGTCAAGTAATTTGACCGTACCAGTAGGAGTTGGATCTAGAACCTCAAGTTTTCTTCATCCCAAAGTGCATGATTGTTCCACTGTATGTGAATTACATATATATGAAATATAATTTAAAAGTTCTGTCATAACAGCAAAAAGTCTGAGTGGGTTTTTGATAGCTAATTTAATAATATTATTAAGATTTTTGCTCTTATAATTTAAGATTAATAGTATTTCATTTGGGTGCAGCAATATAAAAGTAATTTGGTGGTCATGCTATCCCCAGATTCAAGTAAATTTTGAATATTATTGCATTACCAAAATTCTCCAGGTGGATAAAAACTCATTACATTAAAAGCATTCAGCTGAAGGTGCTGCTGGAAGCAATCTTATTTCATTTTCCTCAGAGTGCACACTTGCTGCTAATTTTGTTTTTGTGTTGAAAGAATAAAAAAAATGTTTAACATTCAAGGTACAGGGGAAAATCAAATCAAAGATGTGTCTTGAATATTGTTTGAAAGAAGTTGATCTTTAGGCATCCTGTTCCTGCTTCTCAAAGATGCTTAAAAATATTAAAAGTCAGGGAGTATGGAAAAATCCACAAATTCCTATAAAACTTTATAAATTTATTTTTCCTGGTAGCTGAACAAAGAGCTGAATTATGCCCAGATATACAGGTGAAAAGTCCATTCCCTTTACCCAATTGGATAAATCTCACTATTTGAACATGAACCAGAATAATTGGTCACTTGTCTATTTCTGGGTTTCTTTTAGAAATGGTTTTATGTAACTTGACATTTATTCAAATTCATTATGAGCTACAGTAAAGCTTGCTATTTAGAAGACAAGTGATTTGAGGTACAGAGGAAAGGTGATTGTTTCATACATTTGATGGGAAATTATGACAGAAGTAAAAGAAATCAAAATACCTGAGGAGGCATGGAAGGGACATCTGTGGAAATCTTTAAAATTTTTAAAAATAAGAATAGCTTCTCATTGCTTTTGTATGGTCCAGATTTTCAGTGCCTTTTCTAAAATCTCCATCTGGGATTCTATAATAGAGCACAAGGCAAAAGTTTAAAGTTGGTGACTTTTTTGGAGGGGAGGGGCGTCTGGGTGGCTCTGTTGGTTAAGCATCTGCCTTCAGCTCAGGTCATGATCCTGGGACTTGGGATTTAGCCACATGGAGCTCCTCACTCACTGGGGAGTCTGCTTCCACTCTTCCTCTGCTCCCTCCCTGCCCTTGTGTGCACTCTTTCTCAAACAAACAAACAAATAAGTAAATCAAACAAATCTGAAAAAGAATGTAGGTGACTTTTTTTATTCTTCCTTATCAATTTTGTTATAGTTTTTATTTTACTTGAATCACTTTCTATTATTACCTAGATTCTTCTCGCAAAGTGGAAAAAAGTATAATCTTTAAAACCTTGGTATGAGGTAAGTCCATATTTTTAAAGCAATTCTTTTTTTTTAATATTTTATTTTTTTATTCATGATAGACACAGAGAGAGAAAGAGAGGCAGCGACACAGGCAGAGGGAGAAGCAGGCTCCATGCCGGGAGCCCGATGCGGGACTTGATCTCGGGACTCCAGGATGGCGTCCTGGGCTGAAGGCAGGCACTAAACCGCTGAGCCACCCAGGGATCCCCAAGTCCATATTTTTAAAGAGAAATCCTCAGTAGGAATCAGTGGCATCTGGATGGAAAACATTTTGGATAAAAATAAAATTATTAAAATAATAATAAAATAATACAATTGTTAAAAGTGTACTAATTTCTAAGATCTTTCTATGATTGATTTTTAAAAATTTTTATTTAAATTCCAGTTAACACAGTGTAATATTAGTTTCAGGTGTACAATATTGTGATATATCACTTCCATACAACACCTGCTACTCATCACAAGTGCCCTCCTTAATCCCCATCACCTACTTAACCTATGCTCCCAAAGCAATCTGCACATCCAATGCATCCCTATCAACAAAATTTTTCACAGAACTAGAACAAATAATCCTAAAATTTTTTTTAAAAATTTTTTTAATTTGTTTATGATAGAGAGAGAGAGAGAGGCAGAGACACAGGCAGAGGGAGAAGCAGGCTCCATGCGCCGGGAGCCCGACGTGGGATTCGATCCCGGGTCTCCAGGATCACGCCCTGGGCCAAAGGCAGGCGCGAAACTGCTGCGCCACCCAGGGATCCCCCAATAATCCTAAAATTTGTATGGAACCACAAAAGACCCTGAATAGCTAAAGCAACCTTGAAAAAGAAAAGCAAAGCTGGAGACATCACAATTCTGGACTTCTAGTTGTGATTGGTATGTTATTTATTTTTTAAATGATATATTTTTAAAAGATTTTATTTATTTATTAGAGAGAGCACATACGAATGGGGGAAGGGGCTGAGTGAGAAGCAGGCTCCCTACTGACAGGGAGCCCCATGCCATGTGGGACTGGATCCTGGGACTCTGGGATCATGACCTGAGCCAAAGACAGATGCTTAACTGACTGAGCCATCCAGGCAACCCTATGACTGATATTTTAAAAACTATCTACTTTAGCTACAAGAAAGAAAGACAACTTACTCATTCAATAATATTTACTATATGTTTACTATGAGCCAGGCACTGGTATACAGTGGTGAAAATTGGGAAAAGGTCCTATTCTCTTGAAGCTTATATTATAGAAGGATAATGCAGTAATAAGAAAACACATATACACATGTCATGGATACACAGAAGTAAATATTTGTCAAAGGTAGTAGGTGGAGAGAATTAAAAATAGGAAAATAAGTTGTGCTTATAAAAAGTGATGGGATTGACAGGAGGTTGATGGAAATGATGACAATAAACTTTTATTCTCCTTTATTTCTTAGGGGAGTTTTAGGTTCACAGCAAAATTGAGTGGAAAGTACAGATTTCCCATATAAGCCCTACACAGGCATAGACTCTCTATCAACATCCCTGTATCAGAGGGGAACAGTTGTTACAATTGTTGAGCCTACATTGAGACATTAGCATGCAAATTCCATAGTTTATATTACTGTTCACTCTTTGTATTGTACTGTATGTGCTACAGGCCACCATTTTAGTATTATATAGGATAGTTTTACTGCCCTAAAAATCCTCTATGTTCTACATGTTCATCCTTCTCCCCTCTCCAACTCCTTGCAATCACTGATCCTTTTACTATCTTTATAGTTTTGGTTTTTCTAGAATGTCATATATTTCAAATCACACACTAGCCTTTTCAGATTGGCTTTTTTTCAGTTAGCAAATATGCGTTTAAATTTCCTCTAGGTCTTTTAATGGCTTGATAGCTCATTTCTTTTTAGAGCTGAGTAATATTTCATTATCTGGGTATACTGCAGTTTATTTGTCCATTTACCTATAGAAGGGTATCTTGGTTGGTTCTAAGTTTTGTCAATTATGAATACAGCTGCTATAGATATCGGAGTGTAGGCTTTTGTGTGAACATAAATTTTCAGCTCATTTGGGTTAATATCAAAGAGTGTGACTGCCGGATTGTGTGGTAAAAGTATGTTTAGTTTTGTAAGAAACTGCCAAACTGTGTCCCACAGTGATCGTATTTTGCATCCCCCCCCCGCCCCCAGCAGTGAATTAGAGAGTTCCTGTTGCTCTCCATTCTCAGTTTTTTTTGCATGTTCTCTAGTTTCTAGTGACTTTTTTTATTCTTCCTTATCAATTTTGTTATAGTTTAGTTTTGTAAGAAACTGCCAAACTGTGTCCCACAGTGATCGTATTTTGCATCCCCCCCCCCCGCCCCCAGCAGTGAATTAGAGAGTTCCTGTTGCTCTCCATTCTCACCAGCATTTGCTGTTGTCAGTGTTTTGGATCATCACCATTCTGATAGGTATGACATTTCATTGTTTTAATTTCCAATTTCTAATGACATACTATGTTGAACATCTTTTCATATGCTTCTTTGCTATCTTAATATCTTTGGCAAGGTGTCTGTTGAGGTCTTTTGCTTGTTTTCTAATTGGGTTGTTCATTTTCTTTTGTTGAGTTTTAAGAGTTCTTTGCATATTTGGATAATAAGAGTTCTTTGCATGTTCCTCTATTAGATATGTCTTTTGTGAATATTTTCTGAGTCTGTGGCTTGTCTTCTCATTCTCTTGACAGTGTAAAGTTTTACATGTGGTAAGATTTAGAGAGAGAAAATAAAGACAGCCTCATTTTAGGGATGTTCTTAACAGATTGAGGAAAAAAGCACTGTACATAAAGTATATTTATCCATGATATGCTTCATTTTTTATCAGTTAAATTTCTAGTATCTTAAAAACATTGTCCTTTATATACTAGGTAACATACAAGCACATTACACATGCTATTTCATTTAACCCTCACAATGATCCTGTAATGTAGATAGGATTACGCTTACTTCTGTTTTATAGATAAAGGAATTGAGACACAAAGAGGTTAGACAGTTCATTTGGGATCACACAATCAGTAAGTTGCAAAGACAGGGTTAGGATGCCAAGTCTGTCTTTCTCCTTAGCCCTTGCTTGTTTTTTCATTTCTGCTACATTGCAGTCTGTCAGCACCCATCTTTTTTCTTGTTCCCACCTCTCCAAGATTTGTAGTCTGACCACGCTGCCTTCATTCTGAAGGATCAAGCTCACCTCAGTTCCTGAACTAGTATTGAAATAGGTAGGATCAAAATACAGATAATAACACTGAGTATGTACAAATAAATAACTTGGAAAAGTCAAATATAGTACAAATATTGTAAATTGTTTTGGAATCTTTGGACATCTCTGGCAAATAGGACTTTTTGTTTTGGTATATTTCATTTTAAAGACAAATTACAAGGAAAGAAAAATTAAGTGTTCAGGCAAGGGCAGCATGTCAAACATTCCAAGGGAAAACAGGGCTGATTTCTGTAGTAAATAAAAGGTATGAATAAAAATTGGAGGGGGAACCTCTCTGGATTAAAATAGATTTGAGAGAGATGACAACCAAATATAATGTGTGGGTGTTGTTTGGATCCTGATTCAAACAAATCAACTTTAAAGAGATATCAAGGAATGATTGCTGTTTTTGTTTGTTGTGAGAATGGTAGTGTGATCACAGTTTTATGCATTTATATATTGTTAATGTATATTAAATATATTACATATATATTTTAGGGTTGAATACTGAATTATGTAAAATAGAACTAATACAATGTCTGGGAATACATGGAAAATGGAAATGAAACAAATGTAGCAAAACTGTGATCGTTATTGAATCTAGTTGATGGGTATATAGAGTTCATTGAATCATTCTCTTTCATTTTATTTATGAGGCAATATTTTCATAATAAAAATTAGAGCCCACAATAAAAAAAGTGAGAATGTTGCATTTTATGTATTTCTCTAAATAATGAGTAGAGCAAAAACAGATTTAAGAAATCCAGGTATGTTTTAGAAACTCCTGGTTCATCATCCTTGTTATTTCTCCACTCATGTCTTTGATACTCTGCCTACTATCTTTAAACTGAGCCTGCTGTTGTTTTATCAAGTAAAGTCTCTGAGGAACATATTGTTCAGGGATCAGCTCTGGAAAATTTTAAATTTGAATGTACTTGTCACTAAATAAACAAATGATTTCTGCTAAGATATTCAGTAAAGTTGGTGGAAAAATCCACAGTGAAAGAAAGGATGAAATGATAGAAAAAGCAAAGAGGAGAATGATCCCAAACAAATTAGATAAATTAGGAATGGAAACATATATACACTTACTTTGTAAGTATTTTATCCATGTTTGGTGCACATGCATGCGCACAGTTTTACTTTTCCGTCTCTACACTTTGCTTAGGGGTGAAAATCAGCATGGAGCACACATTGTAGGAGTAGAGGTATATTATTATACACATAAATATTTACACGTAGTTAGATGAATTTTTTCCATGCAGAATGCATAACTGTCTTCAAGATGCTCTTTTGATTCTATATTCATTTCATTTATACTTAAAATAGCACACTGAGTTCTGCAAATTTAATAGGAATCAGAGTCTATTACTAGAAACGATGACAACTGGGTGGGCATTTTATCCTAGTATTGGCAATTTTTTCTTGGAGTCTTCTTGTTAGAACAGGAATCAGAGTTTTATTACCTTCATTAATTTATTCAACAAATATTGGGTTCCCTTTATGTGCTCAGTACTGGCTATACACCTTGTCAAGCATGATGCAGACAGAATTCTTGATATCACAGAACTTACCACCTAGTAGGAAATATAGAAAACAAATCATTCCAACTGTTAAATAGTATCAAGAAAAGTGAAGTACAGAGTATAATCAGAATGCATCACAGGGATTTGACATGGAACCAATGGTCATAGAAAGACTCCCTGGGGAGTTAGAGTTAAAGCTGAGACTATAGGCGGAGTAGAAATGAACCAGTACAGTGCTGGAGGGATGCTGGGTGATGGGGTAGCTGGGATCATTGAGAGTAGATAGAGATCAGTATTTCAAGGTTTGGAGGCAAGGGGGGCCATGATGAGTCTGAAGAGCAGAAAGATTGGAGAAGCAGAAAAAGTTGAAAATGGAAAAGTGGTACATAGCCCTGATCCTCTTGTGCTTTGTAGTTCTCATTAAGATTTTAACTTTAGCCTAAGAAAATGGGAAGTGAAGCTTAATAGGGAGGAGACATGATGTCATAAAAACAAAAAACAAAAAACAAAACACTTGCCAAGTGAGAAGTGGATGGAATTGGGCATGATTGGGAGAAAGGGGCTCAGTTATGCTGATACTGCAGAAATATGGGTGAGACATCCTTTAGCTTTGATGGAGTTGGTAGCAGTGGTGATGGAGATTGGAATAGAGGGTTAAGAGAAATGGGACGGACAAGATTCAGTGATGGTTTAAATATCTCTTATACTCAAGATATCTCTTTTTGGCCATGGTCAGGGAAACAGCATAAGAACTGAAGGCATTACTGGGCATTAGAGAAAGAAGGTGTTTCTTAGGAAAACAGTTATCTGAACACTATAGGGCAAGTAGGCAAAACATTCAGCAGTTGTCACAAGCACTGCATGTATGTAGAGTAGCTCTAAATGAGCTAAACAACCTTATAGGCATTATTGAATTAACACCAGAACATCATTTTGAATGAAGTAAAGTGCCAATAATATTTGATGTTTTCTAAAGACTATTTTTCTGGCTTTTGCGAGGATATGGTAATCTCTGGTCCACCTTGATATAATAGGAATTAAATAAGTCCTATAGACTAGGTAAGACCTCAGCTGTATTCTGAGCCCCAGTCCACTAGCATGTGTAGAAGGCATGCACTTGGTTGTGGGTTTTTGGAAGATGTCTTGACTTAGAATAGTGTCGTACTATACAGAAAAATCAGAGTTTCTGAACAGCAGTATCATGCCTGTTGTGATGTGTAAAATCAGATTTTCTGGCACTCTTTTGCCACCTTTTGCCAAAAATTTGATGTGGACATGAGCCTTCTTTTGGATGGCACCTGTTTACTGGAGTGATTTGACACCTTCCCTCTGGGTAGTGCTGTACCCATCTTTGCAAAAAAGAAAAACGCTGCAGACAAGTGAATATGAGAAATGATAATCTCATGAAAATAAGCTTTAGCACAAATGGGCAGAGATGCAAATCTCATTAAAAAACCAGTGAAAATCAAGCTACAGGCCAAAATAATATGGCACTGAAATAAATGGAATACTCTTTGCTTTTCTTCCATTTGCTTGGGCATCTGTGTTCTTATAGCTATAAGGTGTGGTCTCTTGGCTTAGTGATTTGAGAAGCAGTGATAGTAATGGAGAGATTGCTTCTGAGGAATAAAAATGTTTTGAGATAGGAGTATAGGACACTAAAAATATTATGGCCTGAATGAAATTTTTACAAAGCAAGTGACATCTAATAATGATTTATAACTATTATTCTATAGTATAGAATCTGAGATTTTTTTGACCATTCATTCAAATGTTTAATCTGCTAGGCTTTCTTCACTTAGCCCTGTGTACTTTCTCACAAAGTCAACAAACATGTAAAACATCCCACAGTTTATCTTCTGCAGGTATGTGGTTCAGTGAGGTGAGGGCATACAGGTGAGCACTTTGTTTTGGCCAGAGCAAACATATTGCTATTCCTGTATTTTTGGTGGAGAACACTGAAGGTTTTTGTCCTTATTATTCTACTTGAGCAATTCTCATATATATAGTTAATGATGGGTGGCTAGTAGCTACAGTAGCCTTATACAGCAATGAACTGAGAGACTTATGCAGTAGTTTTTACAGATGTCAGAATGCCGCTGACTTAGAATACTGCCTTTCTTTTAACTCTCTAGCCCCACTGACATGTTCATAGTATTTACAGTGTCCCTTGGTCACTGTCTTATAACATCTATTTTAAATGGTTAAAATATAATTTTCACTGAGAAGATGTTACACACTAAATATCAACACATTAGCAATGTTTAATTTATCTGATTACCTATTATCACTCGTTACAATCTCAGGGTAGGTCATGAGAAAAAGAAGTTTTGGTTTGGTGGAGAAGAATAGAAATATTAGAAACTAGAGTTATCATGATCTCATTCGTGATGGGGGTGTGGTATGGGAGGTGTTGAACTGGACAGTGAGAGAGCAGTATGTCAACAGTTGAGGAATGGAATTCTAACAAAATATGGGTTGGGCAAAAATGGACCTAGGCAGAGGGTGTTATTGTAGCATAGCTGTTGAAGAAACTGTCTTTGAAATCCAGCCAATCTGGGATAGCATTGCAGCTGTGTTACTTAGTAAATGTGTGGCCTTGGGAAAGTTACTTAACCTTTCTAAGCCTTTATCTCCTCATGTATACAATAATTATAATAATGATACACTTATCAAAGCATTGTTGAAAGACATAAAATGCTATTATTTTTAAACTCTTGGTATGATTATTTAGAAATTTGGGCTGTTTCCATATAATGACAGGGAGTAGCAAAAACCACAAATAATCAAAGAGGTCCCTCTGGATGTGAAGAATCTATTTATGAGATGAATTAACAAGGGGAAAACAAGACACATTCCACTTAGACGATTCAAGGGCAGAATATGAGGCCATTAATGGGTATTAAAGGTAGGATATATATATAACTATATATATATATAGTTGAGGACATAGTTCTTTTATAAGCATCGTTTATATTTTGTATCCCCAGGAAAATACTGCAAGAACTAGTACACTGGTAACACTTGCCATTGTTCTCAGCTGTCTTAGAGAACTCAGGCCCATCATTCAATTTTATGGGTAGGTGAAATTCAGTTCTGCTTGGGGTAGCAGAAATTTAAAAAAAAAGAATTTGATTCATAAGAGTTGATTTTGAATCCTTGTTTTTAGCCACTTGATAGTTTTATTATCTTGGAAAAATGACCTCAGTTTTTTAAATCTATAAAACAGGAATTGTAATACCTATCTTTTATCATTGTTATGAGAATAAAATGATATAAGATATGGAACTAGCCTTTATGAACTAAAAGGAAATAGAGAAATTTAGCTTTTAAAAATACTTTTGTAGGCAGCTGACTACATGGAGGAGAGTCACAGTGACCTATAAAGCATTGTAATTTTGGGATCCCTGGGTGGCTCAGCAGTTTAGCGCCTGCCTTCGGCCCAGGGCATGATCCTGGAGTCCTAGGATCGAGTCCCACACTGGACTCCTTGCATGGAGCCTGCTTCTCCCTCTGCCTATGTGTCTGCCTCTCTCTTTCTCTGTGTCTCTCATGAATAAATAAATAAATAAATAAATAAATAAATAAATAAATAAATAAAATCTTAAAAAAAAAAGTATTGTAATTTTTGCCAGCCCTTGATAAAATTGGGATGTGTCATATCTCACATCTCCAAATGTTACTCCTAAGAGACCTGGCCACCCCACAGGCCCATTTTGCTAATGTTATCCCTTATATATTAATTCAGGTCAGTTCAGTTGCAAGTAATAGCCTAATTCAAAATGGCTTAAGCGGGATCCCTGGGTGGCGCAGCGGTTTGGCGCCTGCCTTTGGCCCAGGGCGTGATCCTGGAGACCTGGGATCGAATCCCACATCAGGCTCCCGGTGCATGGAGCCTGCTTCTCCCTCTGCCTGTGTCTCTGCCTCTCTCTCTCTCTCTCTCTCTCTCTCTCTGTGACTATCATAAATAAATTAAAAAAAAAAAAAGAAACAAAATGGCTTAAGCGATACATGAAATTGACTTACTCATATAACTAAAATGCTAAAGACAGGTGAAGGTTGATCCAATGGATTATCAAGTGCTGCCTAGGACTTAATTTCTTTCCATTTCTCTGCTCTGCATTCTGTGTGGTTACTTCTGTCTTTAAGCCCTCTAAATGAATACCAGTAGCTCCCAGGACTACATATGTTTTTGTTCATGCCTAGTATAAAAATCAGTCTGTGTCCCCGTCCCAGGATTTTACTATAAATATTGAGGCTTTCAGGTTTTGTCACTTACCCATCTTTGGGCCAATCCTTATGGTCAAAAGAAAGAATGCACAAAATTAGGTGATCTTAGGTTCATTCTTAGACTGGAAGGTCGAGTCTCTTTCATCAGAACCACACGAATCTTCAATTTAAATCAAGGACTTTTCAAATAGGTGAAGCGAAAAATAAACAATGGATGGCAATCCCAAAATGACCACCACACCTAGCTACATAAAGCCAGAGAGAATGGCTCTCTCAAGATAAAAATTTTTGGGATTAATTGTAGATGTTTTAGGGGAGTTGGTGGAGATGGATGAGAAAAGGCTTTCCTGATGTTCTAATACCACTCAAGAGGATAACAAGTATTTGTGAGATATAGGTATATAGTTACTTGTAGAGACCTCTGGCAGGAGTGTTAATTTTAGGTTTGAATTCTGGCTCTGCTACTTACTATCCATGTAACCTTAGATAAATTGTTTTTCCTCTGTAAGCTTCAATTTTTCTGATCTCTAAAGTAGTGTTAGTAGGAATAATATATACAAGGCTGTATTGAGGAATAAATGGGATAATGTAAATAAAGTGTTTAGTGTGAACCTGACACACTTAGAATTCTAGTAAAATTTACTAGAATTATTTTCAGGCACTTTTACAGAAATTCTTAAATATGCTCTAAGTCTAGATAATTAAAGTGGCAGTTTATGAAAACATTTAGCCACAGTATTCAGAAAGTGATCCTCCTGTCTTTTGGCATCAAAAAGTTTCTCCTAGAGACATGTCATGGTCCTTTGGGAACAAGGAATGGTTTTATACTATCTACCATTTTTTTTTTGTTTTTACTATCTACCATTTTTGAGAACTACTGAAATCCATCATGATTTATCATTCAAATCAGGACATCTTTGAAAGTGAGAGGAAACACATAAAGCAACTAATATGTAATAATTCATTTAGAAGAGGTATACGTTGGAACATTCTCAGTTAAACTGTTTCAGTTTAATGATATTGAACATTAGTACATAAGACAAGAAAGCTTTAAGAGCTGGGTTGGATCAGGGACTAACACAAAGGCAAAGATTCTAAGTAGCTCTTTTTTTTAACTTAAATTTTAATCTTTAAAAATATTTATTTGAGAGAGAGAGCACAGAGGGAGAATGAGAAGGAGAAGCAGACTCCCTTCTAAGCAGAGCACCCAATGCGGGGCTCTATCCCAGGACCCTGAGATCATGACCCAAGCTGAAGGCAGATGCTTAACCAACTGAACCACCCAGGCACCCCAGTTTTTTTTTTTAAATTAAGTAGGCTTCACGCCCAACATGGGGCTTCATTGAACTCAATTCACCCTCAGGATCAAGAGTCACATGCTCTACCAGCTTAGTGCCCCAAAGGCAAAGGATTCTAAAAAGAAAAAATATTTTCACCCTTCTTTCCTTCTACATTGTCAGTGAAAACTGTTTAGTGCTAAGCATTTTGATTTATTTTATTCTATGTAAAATATTATTATAGTGATTCATATATCCACAAAAATATAGCAGACGTATTTTTTTCTTAATTTGAGTTCATTTGTAAAAAGAAATTGAACTGGAGTCAAGAATACTCAATGGAGAACAGGCAGTCTTTTTAATAAATGGTGCTGGATAATTGGACATTTGGATATAAAAGAATGAAAGTGGACCAGTATCTTATACTATGCACAAAAACTCAGAATGGATTAAATATAAATGTAAGTCCTGAAACCATGAAACTCCTAGAAGAAAACATAGGAATAAAGCATCTTGACGTGGATCTTAGTAATGATTTTTTGGAAATGACACCTAGAGCACAAACAACAAATACCAATATTAGCATAATTTACTAGTTATTTGATTTAGATTTTGTGTTGTTCCACAAATAATTTAAGAAATAGTACAGGAATACCTACATTTAAAAAGATGAATGATTTAAACTAAGCAAAGAAAATAAGATTAGGAAGAAAAGATAACCTCTAGAATGGTGTTAGAACATAAAACATAGACCATGAATTTGTATCTGCTTACTGGAAGGGGTACATAAGTATGTCTTTAAGCTTTACCAGCCAAGAAGAGAGAGGGAGAGAGGGAGAGGAATAGAGAGAGAGGGAGAGAGAGAAAGAGAGAGGTAATCAGGTCCAATAGTCAGGAATTCCATAAGCTAAAAACAAAGCTCCTAGTCACAAAAGACACAATTCTTATACAGAGAGTAGAGAAAAATTCCTTCCCTGAGATATGTATGTACTATGACTTCCTTTACATTTCTACAAGATTATGCTATCACCTAATAATGCTAGATAACATTATTTTCCCTTCCTGTTACTTAGTGATTCAACACTAAATAACTAGCATTTCCCCTTATGTTTAATCCATTCATTCAAATAACTTGCTTGTGCATGTTCTTGTAATGGTTTGATGTTTTAATCATATTCTTCCTCTATCTTACATAAAAATATGTATGCAGATTGCAATGTGAAGTAAATATTTATGAACTTTCGTCAGATTGTTTAACATAAATGCATATGCGAAAGTACATTTTTAAAATGCAGGCCTTAGTTCTTCCCCACATAAGTATCTTTTTTTAACTTATAGGCCATTCTAGTCTTCTTTCCTATGTTAGATACTATTTTTCTTATGTCAAGAGACTGAAGAATAAGAAAAATGGTTCAAGGAGTGGGGTTCCACCATACAAGATATTCTGAAGGGATTAAAAGAAGTTTTCCATCTGTGAGTATGAAGTAGATTTGTCCTGTTTGAACATCAGGGTTGCCTTTGCTAAAGCAAACCCATTTCTATGAATATGAGTATGGTATAGAGTATACCTTTAATGTACATGCTAAAATAAAGGCTTAGCAATTAAAATATATGTAGTGCAAGTTGAATTGGAAAATGGGTATTCATCTGGCGAATTAAAAATGAAAATGTGATTCATGGTGTTACATTTTTGGAGCTCTGGGTGTTACCACAGGTCAAAGTACATTCTTGTTGGAAGAGGGTATGACTGCCAGTTGACCTGTGGGATAGACTTTGGATATTGGAGGCTCATCACCTCCTACCCAGTCCTTGGAATGTGCATGTCTTTGGAATCCACTTGCTTTCCCTACTCCCAAAGTCTTTCCCAAGGACATAATCTTGAAATATTGATATGTTGAAACTATCTGGACAATATGCATGAGAGAACCTGTGACAACAATCAGAGCTCCAAAAATGTAATGCCATGAATTAAACTATAATATTTCCCTGGGTCTGGTAAGCTCACCATAGAGGTAAGTGGCTTATGTCCTCCTGAGAGGAGGGTGTTCCAAAAGAGAAGATCCAAAAGAAATGAAGCTGTATTTGGCTTCAGGGGATAGAAAACTCAAAACAACACAGGCTCAAAAAAATAAATTTAATTTTGCTCTCACATAAAAGAAGTCTGGAGGTAGGCTGAACTAGGAGCTGTATGGAGGTGCTATGGTCATTAGGAAGCGAGGCTTCAGTGTTGACTAGTTGTGTGACTCTGGGAAGTTACTTCTTTTAGTGAGGCACACTTTCCTCATATTTAAATAGGTGCAGTGTTGCCTGCATCACGGAGATGCTGTTAAACAAGATATATGGTAACCATCAGGGTAGATGCAGTATGTATTTAACTTTCAGAGCTATAGATAAAAGTAAGAAAGTAAGCAGGCCCAAGATTAAAAAAAAATACATAAAGAAACGAAGGTGAAACTACAGTGACAGAAAACAGAGCAGTAGTTGCTAGGTAATAGGGATGGTGTGGGGTTAACTATAAAGGGGTGTGCAGATTTTTTGGCATGATGGAACTGTTATATATCTTGATTTTGGTGGTGATTATATAACTATACATTCTGAAAACCCCACAGAATTATACACTGAAAAAGCTCAATTTATTCTATGTAAATTACAGTTTGTTTTAAAAAGTGGGAGAAAAACATAAAGTAGAACTGTAAAATGAAAAGCTTGATTCCTTTGATTTGTAGGCATACATTGTTAATGTATATATACACACATTGTGCCCAGAGATATACAGTGAATAGCTACATGTTTTATTTTTTGATCTGGAGGTGAACAGAATTCACCTAGAAAGGAGAATCCTAGATTTTTAGATCTGGAAGAAAGCTTGTAAGTTGTATAGACTAACCTCATTAAAAACTGAGAAACTTGAGGCATGTCAAGATGATATGAGTGGTGAAGAAAGGGCACAAAGCTATTTCTTTGGTACAGAATGGCGTTTGAAATCATATATCCTAATTTACAGTCCTGTGCCTTCTGCAACATCAAAATTTCCTTTCTTTAAAGATGTTTTAAATTTTAATTTTCTTGTCATAATTTCTTTTTTGATTAAAAAAGTTGCCTTTCTAAAATAGAAAAATGTTAATACCAATATCTTAATTATTGGATACAGAAATTAAAATGTCTAGCATGATTCTGAACTATAAGCCAAATGGAAATTACAGAGAAATTTGAAGTTGATGTTGAAATTTCTGTAGTCACAGAGCACCAGAGTAGCTGTGTTATTTTAACTGTATGCGGTTGCGTGGCCACATTTTCTTAGATAAGCTCTAACTTGGGTATAAATTTCTGGGCCAAAAAAAAAAAATTAAAAATAAAAATAAAATAAAAATTCTGGGCCAGATGTCAAGACTAAGATTGAAAGAGGACTTTGGCTTCCTCCATTTTGACCTGAAACTTTCTGGTTGGGTTTTTCTTTCCAGCTTGTCTCTGTGTTCAGGTGGAAGACCTTCAGGACAAAATCTCCCCTGATGGGAACAGGAGCTACTCTTTTCAACAACAAGGACCACACTGGGCCAGCAAAATCCCACCCGAGATTGACTCTAAGATAGTGGTCTATTTAACCTTCACTACCTATCTACACACATTTACCCGCCTTTGCCCCACATTTTCCTTATATAAACCTGGAAGTAATTTTGCATTTTGGAAACGGTCTTTGAGATGTTAGTTTGCTATCTTCCTGGTGTTGGCCTCACTGAAATCAATTCTCTTCTTGCATCACCACTACTTGCTTCTCTTTCTTCGGATTTTGTCAGCAGCGAGTGGCCACATCTGGTCTGTTTGGGAGCCCTGGACCCAGGTATTCTTGTACCCCTGTGCTTGCAACTGGATCCCATCTTAGCTTCACCACCAGTCAGTTCTCTTTTCATAGGTAAATCTCACTCTCTTGAGCTCTTATTTACCTCATCTGGTTTGGACTAGATCAGTCCTTTTTAAATTTAGGAGGTTTGTTTTAAAACTGAAATTTCAAACTGAACCCTAACATATTAAAAGGTGAAAGAAAACTTGGTTTGTTTCAAGGCAGTTGTATGGGGGGATGTGGAGACCCTGGTGCCTCCCACTCAGCCTCTTCCCTCCACCCCACTTCAGGCATACTGTAAACTACTTCTCTGAAATTGTAGGGTGCCAGGAACACAGTTTAAAAATTCCTGGAAAAATGGTCCTTATGGTTCTTTCCCTTTGAAAATACTCTGATTTGTGACCAAAAATGAAAAGAAAGGCTTTTCTTTCCTAGTTGTAAGAAAGATTGGAAAGCATAGATAATATTACATAGAATTTTTTGAATTATCTCAGTGAGACTTTAACATTTGCCATTTTTCAAAAAAGATTAAAGAACAAAAGAGAAGAGTGATCTCTTTGCAATAAATCCAGACTGAAGAATGTTATCAACAAGGCTTATATCAGTGATAGAAATATGTGTGTCCTGGGGCACCTGGGTGGCTCAGTGGTTGAGTATCTGTCTTTGGCTCAGGGCCCGATACCAGGGTCCTGGGATCTAGTCCTGTATCTGGCTCCCCGCACAGAGCCTGTTTTTCCCTCTGCCTGTGTCTCCACCTCTTTTCGTGTGTCTCTCAGTCTCTCATGAATAAATAAATAAAACCTTAAAAAAAAAAAAAGAAAGAAATATGTGTTCCTGGGGTTACTGTAACTGGGGTTGACACCTGTAGCGGTATTGCCACTGTGGGTTCAATGGGAGAGCTTGGGCGGATCTATCAGATGTCAGGAGATTTGTGACTTCAGTGAAATAATATTATTGCCATATTGCCCTTGGTCAGAGAGACACATGCAGAGAATGGGTAATAAGACATACAGATGTTTTATGATGATAATCAAAATGGCAGAAATAAGATTCAGTGCAAGAATGAAGCTGCCTTTGCCCCTCTGGCCAGCCTAGTATTCCTCAAGCTTTAGTAAGCACCCTTAGCCCTTATGATTGATTAGGCCTTTCTTTCTATATCTATAGATCATGCATTCTTTCCTATGAAGAAGAGAGCAACAGAGCACATCTGCACATCCCCAGGTTCTCCTGCCCCACCCCTGGGGCACTAAGGATCCCCAATCCTTTTGCACAGTGGCCCTCCATCTCTATCCCACCTCTGCACTAAGGAACCAGACCCTTTTGCACAACCTTAAGCACTGTGTTAACATCTGTAGGTGGCACCATCGAGTCTGCACATAGTTGAGAAATGTTATAGACTACTGCACTTAATTGATTCACTGCCCTAAACCCCTTTAAAAATTTCTGAGCCAGGCAGAAATCTTGAAGTTGGTTTTTGGACAAGAGTTCACCTTCTCCCCAGATGACTGGCATCATGAATACAGCTCAAATTCCTTTCCAGTCAAAAGTCATCTCTTGAGTATTGGCTTTTTGAGCATTGAGCAGCCAAACTTGGGTTTTGGTAATAAAATGAAGAAAAATCTTGGATAGTGTTGATGGTATATTGAAATAAAAAAAAAAAAATGTCATAGAGCTAATGGGTCGCAGTCTGGATGTACCACAGTTGTTTAAGCCCAGTGGTTGAGGTATATACCACAAAATAGCTTTTGCTTGTCCAAAAAGAGGAAACACATTGACCTCATACTATAGCCTTTTGCTGCATACCTGGGCAAAACTGTAATGAGAAGCAATGTTTCAACACACATGAAAGTAGCAGGAAAAAGGAGAAAGTTCTAATTTGGATAATTGTCTGTAATTTTGGCATACAGGTGAGGCAATGACAAATTCTAGAAACCTAGTGGCTTAAAGAAAATAGATATTTAATGTAACTAACCAGAGGGAGGCTGCTGACTCATTCAGAAACCCAGGTTCTTTCTGTATTGCTCTGCTATTCCCTGAGGCTGTCCTTGATTGCCTAGACTCTGAAAAAATGGGATAGAGAAGTAGAAGGCAAATTATTTTTTCTCTCTTTTTTAAAAAAGATTTATTTATTTTAGAGAGAGAGAGGGAGAGAGAGAGAGCATGCAAGTAGGGAAAGGGGCAGAAGGAGAGAATCTCAAGCAGATGCCGTGCTGAAGTTGGAGCCCGACACAGGGCTCAGTCTTGCAACCCCGAGATCTGATGTGAGCTTAAACCAATAGTCAGATGCTTAACTGACTGAGCCAGCCAGATGCCACAAGTTGTTTTCTCTTTAAAGAGATAAGGCTGAAGTTGCACACATTACTCCTGTTCAGATCCTATTAGCAAGAAACCAATCACGTGGTTATACGTAGCTGCAAGGAAGGTTGGGAAATGTAGTTTCTAGTTAAGTGACCACATCTTGGGAAAAGCATATTCCCAAAAAGAAGAGCAAGAGGACACTGGGAGATAATTAAAAGTCTCTGCCACTGTGTGTAAGCCCGTTTGTGTAATGAAGTGTCATTTTGTAATACAGGATATGCTTCTATGATAAATTAGTGGAATAAAAGAAGAGGCATTGGCTGAGAGAAAGTGAAAGAGCTATTTGTGAGAGGGGAGGAGGACTGTTTACTTACTTTATAGCATGATTGTTATAAATGGAGAGTAATGAAGTCCCAATACTGGTATCATCTTGCTGTAGAGCCCTTTTGAGTCATATCCAGGATGCAAGATCCACTTCAACTGGAGTTTTCTGGTAGTTTAGGAAGCAACTGGTTACAGTCCTTGAAGAATTTGACAAGGCCCAAAGAAATAAATTTGGTTTTATTTTTGCCAGACTTCTTTGAGGGTATGATAATTATGCAAACATATGTCAAGTTGTTTCTTACATTTTCCACTCTGTTCAAATAGGAATTTGACATTCAATTTCAATCCCTTTTGGAAGGATGGCAGGGAATAAATCCAATCTATTGGGGAAAAATCTGCGTATTATCAATATTTGCCTAAAGGGATGCCCTGAGCATTATTGACTTTCGGTTAGAAGATTAGAAGGCATATATCTAACGTGGCACTAACACAGGGTGAACAACTTGTTCCAAGCTTTTGACTTAATTTTTTTTTTTTTTTTTTGTAGCATAGCTAGTGATACCGTATTTAGTCTAGGGGAAGTTTTTGTCAAATAAACAGTATATGAGAGTTAAGTGTAATCATTATATGTGGACTTTAGCCACTTTTTGGGGGTCATATTTGCAAGGAGTCATAAATGCTACTAACTTACCTCTCTCACAAAGTTCCTTTCCCAAATTCCTGAGTAGATTCCTACAGAGTTATACTGTTTGTGTTTGAAAGATCATATCCTGGTATGTCCTATAGAGCCTTTGCTCAGAGTTTAGAAAATTTTTGCAGCTGGGGTGAACCTATAGCTTGCTGGGGAAAGTCAACATGAAACAATTGATCATTCATCTAAAAATAAGAGTTCTAACACAAAGGGGCTGGAACTGCTGAAAAAGCATGCTGGGATCAGATAATAGATGTGTAGGGACAATTATGCTGATATACAATGTTTTTTAAATTCTTTGTGTTTGGTATCACTTTTCTTTGCTCTTTATTAAAATAATAATTTTGTTTTACTGAGTAAAAACTATTTCTAAAGGGCTAATATCCTGCTCTTTGTTACCTATATCAGGATATCATATGAGATACCATGGTATGCTGTGCTGGAAATTGCATAGAGGATTTCTTAGCTTAAGATCAAAGTCTTGTGAATCAAAGTTAAAAAAGAGTACTTATTAAAAAAAAAGTACTTATTTTTCCTCTATGTAAAATATATATAATAGTAGAAAAATTTTTAAAGATTTTATTTATTTATTCATGAGAGACACACAGAGAGGGGCAGAGACATAGGCAGAGGAAGAAGCAGGCTCCATGCAGGGAGCGCAATGTAGGACTTGATCCTGGGACTCCAGGATCATGCCCTGAGCCAAAGGCAGATGCTCAACCGCTAAGCCACCCAGGTGTCCCTATAATAATAGAATTTACCTCAAGTTTCTATCAGGATTAAAAAGTAGGTATGTGTAAAAAAAAAACAAAAACAAACCAGCAAGTTAAAAAGAGTAATTTTTAATACTTAAACATCATATATTCATAGAACATTTCCTAGTGATTGAATAATGAAATAGTCACAAAAACCCAAGTGATCAGTAATTTTCTTGCATTTGATGGTTTTTCAAAGTATCTACCATAATTTTATCCCCAGCATAGACTAAATCTATAAATTTATGTCCTTATTCACATATTTGCACACGTATCAATTGATTGAATATAATTTTAAAAACATTGAAAATGGACTGCATTTGTCCTTTCTGTTTTACTGTTTAGCATCAGGGGAACTGTTTAATTTTCATAAAAAACTAGCCTTCTGTTATGTTAGGCCAATCAGTAGTGAGTGAGAATGTCTAGAATAAAATAGTAATTAAGAACTCAGATTCCTGGGTTAGATTTAGTGTCACCATTTGTTACCTATGTGACTTTGGGCAAATTTCTTAACTCTGCTAAGCTTCCATTTTCTCATCTCTAAAATGTTAACAGTGAGAGTCTGTGAGAGTCTGTTATAATCTTTATACGATTATGGTAAAGATTAAATTAAAGTGCAGTTAACTCTTTATCTTTTTAAAAAGATTTTATTTATTTGAGAGAGAGAGAGGGAGAGAGAGAGTGTGCACAAGCAGAGGGGAGGGGTGGATGGAGAGCGAGAAGCAGACTCCTCGCTGAGCAGGGAGCCTGATGGGATCCTGGGATCATGACCTGAGCTGAAGGCAGACACTTACCGACTAAGCCACCCTGGTGTTCCAAAATGCAGTTAATTCTTAATGCACAGTACCTGCCACATAGTTGTATGCTTGATTAGATATTGTTCTTTATTTTAGATCCATGAATTTCTGGAACTATTGATAATCAAGCTGTCTCATAATTCTGAAGTCTAATCCACATTCTTGTCTTGAAATTCATATACAAGTAAAGCAAAGTCTCATTTATCATGAAGATCACTTTGACGACTTTTAGTCTAGTATGTGTTAAATTAATGTATCTATATAAAACAATGTCAGGTGGTCTCCCTTAACTTGATAATGTGGCAAAAGTTTAGGTAAAAAGAACTTTTTCCTAATGTATAAAATACCTTTTTTTGGTTAAAAAAGTATGTTTTTTTTTTAAAAAAATCTCTTTAAAAGTTCACTACCACCCACATATATAGTTTATATACACAACACACATACGTATATGTCTATATGTATATATAAACGCAAAATATACATACAAAATATAGAATGCAAAAGGTGTTCTTCCCTAAAGAAGAGAAATGAAAACTAAAATGATTTCTACTGAGAGTTCCAAGACTCCTGACCTGGGGATATGAACTGTTATATGGTTATTGTGACTTGCACAACTCCTATTTTAATAGTATTGAATGAAAATTTTATAAGCTAAAAGAGTTGCCTATACAGTATTTTCCTAAAAAGAAATGTTATTATGCTAGTACCTAATTGAATTATAGCTCCAAATTACTATTTTGATTTGTACATTCTCTTTCAGCAGAAAGAGTTGGGAGTCACAAATAGGGAAATAGAACTTTTACCTCCCAGCAACCAGAGAACAAGTTTGGGCAGGTGAAAAAGCTGTCCATTTTTGGAAGAATGCCTAATCTGCTCTGTATTTGAAGACAATATTTCTATCCTTTCAAAGAATTATTCTACTTTACTTTTGTTTTTGCTATTTTTTATGCAGTGAAATTTGACTTTTCCAGAGTCATATATGTTGCTCCTTTATGACTTATCTTACTGATTTAAGCTTAAGAATATCCTTCCTGTTCAGGGGTTAGTAGAATATCACTATTTTCTTCTATTTTATTTTAGCATATTTTTGATCACTTGAAATTTATTTTGGTTTATGATATCAGAACATGTAAAATGATTTTCCTCTCAAACAGTTAATTGTCTTAGGGCCCTTTATTGAAAGTTGTTTTATTTCCTTGTGGGTTTTTAATTTATTTATTTTTTACTTCTTTATGTTATTTAACATATTATTAAAATTCATATTATTTTATTATATCTTTATCTCTGTCTTTACGTCAACATGAAACTCTTAATTACAACAGCTTTATAGGATGTTTTAAGTTAGAGTTACTTCATCATATTGCTCTTTTTTTAAAAAAAAATATTTATTTATTGAGAGAGAGTGTAAGCAGGGAGAGGGGCATCAGGAGAGGGAGACATGCAGACTCCCTGCTGAGTTGGGAGCCTGATGTGGGGCTAGATCCCAGGACCATGAGATCTTGACCTGAGCCAAAATCAGGATGCTTAACTGGCTGAGCCACCCAGGCACCCCTATCATATTACTCCTTAAAGATAAACTTTATGTAAACTCTTGTAGATACATGTAAGTATGGAGAAACTATTGAATGACAGATTTTCTGAGTCAGCATCCTGATATATCTTCCCATGGAGGCTCTGAGCCATGAGTGTAGGATAAGAGGTCCCTCCTGAGGTATCATATTGCTTTAGGGTTCTCAGAAAGTTCTGCATCTAAATTGCTTCCTGAGTCTTGCCTATGCTTTATTTTGTACTTTTTTTCATTTTATATTTTTTTTATTTATGATAGGCACACAGTGAGAGAGAGAGGCAGAGACATAGGCAGAGGGAGAAGCAGGCTCCATGCACCGGGAGCCCGCCGTGGGACTCGATCCCGGGTCTCCAGGATCGCGCCCTGGGCCAAAGGCAGGCACCAAACCGCTGCGCCACCCAGGGATCCCCTTTTTTTCTTTTTAAAAATAAAGATCAATTCTTGTGTTCTGAGCCTTTTCTGGGGACCCACCAATATATACTGCTTCAAACTTCTTGAGACAACTGTAGCCCACTCCTCATCCTGAAGACCCGGACAAGTTTTATTTATTCTTACTATTATATAATAAGTGTAGGACAGAAATGACTTATGGATTGGGCATAAAAAATGCTACCATATTAATGGTGATGGTATTATTTACTAGATTTATCAATTGCTGGTCAGAGTTAAAATTTTTCTTTATCTGTTTAATGTGCAATCTACATTATCTTCCCATGCGTATGAGCGTCTTATGCCATGCAAGGTAAATCACAAAGCAGAAGTATTCCTAGCTGCTACTCACTGTTACATTACCTCCAAATTTTACCAGTTAATACCTAATACTGTTTTTAGGTTTCCAAAGGAAATAAAAATTTCTAATATTGATTTCTAAATTTTTACATGGCTAATACACAATCAACTTTTATTTTCTATGTTGAACTAATATTATTATTACCAAATAATATTCTCTTCTAAGGAAAAGGAAATAGTATTTTATATAATTTAGTATTCTAAAGAGGCACAAAAAACATAGACTTTGAAAACATTTTCTGCAATTTAAATCAAATGAAACACTTTATGCAATCCTAGTATGGAAAAACAACTGGTAACAATTGGACTTTTTAGCACACAAGACTAAAGATCACAAACCATATGAGATTAAAAATATCCATTGTACATAATCTTTAACATCTTTAAATGCTAAATAGTTACATTAAAAAAGTTTTAATTGATTTTGATGCAGTATGTAAATACTTCTTTACTTTTCAGATGCAGGTATTATAAATTTAAGGCACATGATAAAGTTTTATGACTTTTAAAAGATTGAAAACTTGATTTATAGAAGTGATTTTCCTGACTTCAGTATGTATCTGAGAACAGTATCTATAAATATATCCTTATTTTTTCGAAAGCACAGTTAATTCTTAATTCTTAATGATAATAATTTTGATGAGGGAGAAAGTGTATGAAAGGCCTGTTCCTCAAAATTTTAAGTTAATTGATACTAAGTCAACATATAGCATTACGACATGATCTTAAAAAGCATTCAAGGTTTATCTAAGCCTTCATAATATAGGCCTGAGCATAGGATTTTTTTCAGTTGTTTTCCTTCAAAGATTACTTGATGTTTTGTCTTATCCACACAAATGTTTACAGAGAATAAGATCAAAAATCTTTCATAGCACATCTCACATAATATATATTGCTTTAGCTCTTAAAGTGAAATGTTCATATCTGTTATGAAGTTTCAGCATTTTCTGATAAGAGATTAAAACAAATGTTTATTCCTTAACATGGTTATTTGATTTCATATTGATTGTTTCAGGGTGTAAATTATTATACTACCAATTTATGAGTTATATTGAGAATAGAGCACCTTTTGATTCATTTCCAGGTGGTCAGTATTATTTAGGCACAGGATGGATTATAAGTGACCACATCTTTCCACATGTATTATAATCATTTAAAAAATTATATAGATTTTGAATCATACTGTAAAAACAGACTGAAGAACACATAGTCGAATGAATGTGGTCTCGAAATGGACTTGGATTTTTGGAGCTAAATAATTAAAAAGGTACACAATAGAAAAATGAATTATTAAAACATTCCCCTGAGTCTTCATAAGCTATTCTTCCGTGATTTGGAGATCTGTTTTAGGTTCTTTCATACAGCTCCCTGCTAAATTACACTGACACTGAATTTTTTAATGCTGGAGATTTTTCTTAACACTTTAAAGGCAAAATACAAAATATTTCAATTAAATGAGTGAACTCTGACAGATCTATGTAAATTTCAAGTTAAGGAAGTTAAATAGGTCTAAGACTTAACAAATGCCTCATTAGGAAGGATAAAGTGTTGATGTCACCTAATTAGTCCTGAAGGGACTTTGTTGAGGCTTGATTAGCTGCTCAATTATTAGAAATAATTTTGATTCTGAAATGTTCTTCTTGTACAAGTTCAGAAGAGTTGAGGCAGATTAAGAGAAATTCCTGCATAATTGTTATTGATCACTTAGTGCTATGTGAATATATATCTTCATTTGATGAGAGATGATTTCCTTTTTTTAAAAAAATTTTATTTATTCACAAGAGACACATTGAGAGAGAGAGAAAGAAGAGAGACACAGGCAGAGGGAGAAGCAGGCTCCTTGCAGGGAGCCCAACGTGGGACTCGATCCCTGGTCTCCAGGATCATGCCGTGGGCTGAAGGTGGCACTAAACCGCTGAGCCACCTGGGCTGCCCAGAGAGATGATTTCTAAGAGATACTAGAAGCGTTCTATTTCACTGTTGTTTTATTAATTTTTTATTCATTTTATTTATTTATTCATGAGAGACACAGAAACACAGGCAAGAGGAGAAGCAGGCTCCATGCAGGGAGCCCAATGGTGGGACTTGATCCCAGGACCCCGGGATCACACCCTGAGCTGAAGGCAGACGCTCAACCCTTGAGCCACCCAGGCATCCCACTGTTGTTTTATTAATGATTGCATTCAAGGATGTTTTACAGATTTGAATTATTGTGATTACCATCCTGACAATGTTTAATTTCCCATAATTTGACCAGGAGCCTCTCAGAAATAATTTGAATCTGTGTAACATTCCAAAATGGCTCCTGAATTTTGAGCTTCCTGCCAAGTGTATGTCTCTGAGGCACTCAGCACTCAGCCTAATCTCACATTTCACTAGTGCTCATTGGGCCAGGTCCCCACCCAGATTTCTATTACCAGGAAAGATAGATGCAGTGGGGGCACACTAGCATTTGAAAATGACACATGAATATCAGTCAGGGAAATTTTGCCACTTCGAATCTCATGAGAAAAGTCAGAGGGTAGCAACCTGGGAAATCTTCAGTCATCTATTTCCAGACCCTCCTGCCTCCTTCTTCACTGTCAGCCTACAAGCATAGCAGTACTTTTATGAATTCTGTCCAATGTAGTAGTAGGCTCTGGTAGCTTGTGAAATGTATTTCTTTGAACTCATAAGCCAATCTTGAACAGCATTTGCTCTTAGTAATTTGAGTGTCTCAAGGTTTTTACTGAAACATGGAGCTTAAATGTTCCTACAGTTTTTCTGCTGATAGTTTGATTTTTGACTTTTATTTCCTAAACTGAATCTGAGATATTTTTGAGTCTTTTGGCTTGACAGATATTATTCTAGAAGAGCTTTTACCTTGTTTTTGATTTAGAACTATCCAACATGCTTTTAATTATTTGATAGGTCTTTGTTTAGGATATTTAAAAATGTATATATTTATAATAAATACTACTTAGTTTATGGAATCATGTCTATGCTTTCTCTTGGATATAAGGTTGGAAGGCAAAGGCAAATGGAGGATTTTTTTTTCATATTTAAAATTTTCTCTCTGACAAAGGAGAATGGTAAAGCATAAAGCAGGAGGCGTATGGTGGACCATTTGGGCAGAACCAACATTTAGTAAGAACTAATACTTCAAGTTAATGACTACAAGGCTAAAAGAAGACCCACTGAGAAAACTTGGGCTTGATGTGACACAAATATGCCAAGCCAGTGAAATAACATAACTGCACACATAAAGCCTGAATGTTTAAGCAGACATTATCACAGCTGGTAAAATTACCATAGCTGAAATGATTAGAAGGGATTATAGGCAGTCCAGAGAAATAAAATTAAAAAGAAAGAACTATAAACATTAGACTTTAATTCTGTGGTTCTAAGTTTAAGCCAAAGTAGTAGCCAGGCAAAATTGTGGAGCTATTGTGGGGAAAAATAATTTTTTTAAAATGTGTTTTCCTCAGTACAAGCCCCAGAATAATAGATATTTTCTTTTTAATGGAAACAAGTCTGCCGATGGAGAATTGTTGACTTGAAAATAAAGATACGAACTTACTGTATAACACGAACAAAATAGTGCATAATTATGGAGTTAGAGTTAACAGTTAACCCATATTTGAGTTATTCTATTTCAGGTAATGCAGAAGATTTTTATAGTTTGTGTTTCAAAAGAATAAACACAGGCAAAGAAAGAAATAGGAACTGGATCTACCTAATTTTAAGTTTAGTCAACTTTTTTTTTTTTAATGTTTTATTTATTCATGGAAGACACACACACACACACACACACACACACAGAGGCAGAGACACAGGCAGAGGGAGAAGGAGGCTCCTTGCAAGGAGCCTCATGTCGAACTTGATCCCAGGACCCTGGGATCACAACCTGAGCTGAAGGCAGATGCTCAACAACTGAGCCACCCAGGTACCCTTAAGTTTAGTCAACTTTGAAGGAGTCTGTTAAATATTAAGAAAAAGGTTTTAAGATTCTTTAAAACATATTTTACTTATAGTTAGAAATAGCTGGAATTTCAAAAGTATTATATTTCTTATTATTGTTGAGTGTTTTCATCCTAGCAAAATGCGTAAAACCTGTGATCTAATAGCAAAGAGTTTCATTTACAATTATTACCCTCATTATGTCTTCATGTTTTCTTATGTGTGAAACATATACTAAGGTTAAGAGACACTGTTGTACAGTAGGAAGCTTGGTGAGAAAGAACACTGGTAGGATTTTAGCAACTTCTGTTTGAATCAAGTATCTGCTATTAATGATATGTGATCTTGACAACACTTTGACCTTCTGCACCTACATTTATTCATTTAAAAGTGTTTGTATCTCTTAAGTTTCTTTTCTTTTTTTTTAAAAAGAAATTTAAAGTTCTGTTTACTGGGTGTTGTACTATATGTTGGCAAATCTAACTCCAATAAAAAATACACACACACAAAAGAAACCTTAAGAAAAAAAAACAAAAAAAATAAAGTTCTACTTAAATTTGTCATGAGTTAGAATTGCTGACATTTCAATATGAAGGTCTGAATATGGCACAAGAAAAAGAGTTTTAGTTATTTGGAAGGCAATAAGAGAATGCCTTTGACTATTTGGTGAATCTTGCAAATTAGAGACATAGTTTTTAATGATGCTTCATTACTTGGGGCACCAGGGTAGCTTAGTTGGTGAGCATTGCACTCTTGTTTACAGCTCAGGTCATGATCAAGCCCTGCGTTGAGTGGGGGTGGCGCTCTTCCTTTCCCTCTGCCCCTCTTCCCACTCTCTCTCTTTCTAAAATACATAAATAAAATCTTGAAAAAAATTAGACTTCATTACTTTGCCTGTCTTTAGCTATGTGATCCTTAACAAGACATAAAAGAAGCAAAGAATTAATTTATACACTAATGTATTTTGATTTGTTTCTTTGACAGATAAGAACATTGAACAATGCATGATTTAGGAGTTAAAATGGTGTCCCTTCCTCTAAAAAAATATCAGGATTATTTGGTTTCTACCATTTGTAATCTGCAGACATATATTGTAAGGGAATCTAGGTAAAGACTGTCAGTGGGTTTAGGGTTAGACATAATTGAAGAAAGGTATAAAGATCTAATGAACAGAAACTTAAATTCCTAAAAAACTATAAAGTGCAAGATTATAGCCCATGTGTCCCCTTTTGCTTGGGGAAAAAAAGCTTCTTTATATTATCTTCAGGTCAAGTATTAGGTAAAATATGTTCATAATACTTGAAAGGCTACATTTTTGTTTTGAATTGGGTCAAGAAATGAAGTAGAGGAAATGAAAAGTTTGAGTTTGACTTTGTGGGAAAGAGGATCGGTTCTGAGAGCCAAATTGGACTCTACGAGAGAAATGAAAGTATACATTTTCCTCCTGATTTATAGATTACTAAAACTTAGAAGAATGGCCAGTTGCTAGAAATAAAAGACTAAGCAAGAAAAAATTCCAAGTTTCATAAATTTTGAAACTAGTATTCCAGTGATCAAATCTCTTAGTACATAAAAGAGGCTATTTAGAATGAAAACTAAATGAATTTTTACAAAATAATAGATAAATCTTGGCCAAGAAAGTATTATTGAGAATAAAGAAAAAGACAAAGCCCATTAAAAATGTTAAACCTCAAAAGAAGTCAAGCCACATTAGAAAATAAAAATGGTTCCAAGCCATAAATAAGATATTGAAGAGGAAAGTTTCAGAAATCTAATGGGGAATGATGAATCAAAAAATGACTAGTAGTATTTTCCTTTTTTTCATTTAAAGATAAAGACTATGACCCATGTGGCTGTTAGACTATTCTTGTAAGTAAATTTCCCAGTATTCAGAAACTACCACCTTGACTTGCAGCTAATAAAATTGTGATTCAGAGAAAGGCCCAGTTTTCAGTAGTAAAAGTAATGCTACGAATACTTTGAAATAAAGCATTTTTGACACCTTCAATTCTAATTGCTTTGTTTTTAGTATATCCCAGATATTTAATATATTCCCAGATATATTTTTAAAAAACAACTGAATCTTTTGAGAGTCATCTTTTTTTTTTCTGAGAAGATGAATACAAATATCTTTTGGAACACAAGTCACATGTTTTATGCTTTATATACTATGCTGTTTCCCCTAGTGACATGAACCAGGACAGAAGGCAGTAAAGTTGAGGGATCTGTGAGAAAAGTGTAGACATAAAATAGGAAAAGATGTCTATATTTATCACACTGTTCTGTCAGAATACTTAACATTATCTAATCCATCTTAAAGTTCCAAAATAGAATGAAGGATAAAAAAGTTTTAGTTAACTCTGGAAGTAGAGATATTTTTCAGACTATTTTCCCTAAATTTTTCTCTGTATTCAGGAAACAGTAGCAGTATGGAATATTAATCTGGAAAATTAAATATTGGCCAGTTTTAAATCTGAAGATGTACCAAGTGACAATGGTAGGTTTATTAGGTATCAATATTGGTCCTCGTTTAAACATAGACCCCTTTGAATCTTTATTACTTGATAACTACCTCTGAGAAGGACACAAACATATGGCTCATAAGAACAGTTCTACAATATAACAAACATATGTGATGCAACCAGAACAGTGCTTAGAGGGAAGTGTATAGTTGTAGTTACCTATATTTAAAAAGGAAGAAGAAGAAGAAGAAGAAGAAGAAGAAGAAGAAGAAGAAGAAGAAGAAGAAAGGAGAAGGAGAAGAAGAAGAAGAAAAAGGTCTAAAATAAATAACATAGCATTCCATTTTAGGACACTAGAAAAGAACAAACTAAATCAAATCAAGCAGAAGGAGAAAAGTAATAAAGATTAGAGAAGAAATAAATGACATATGAATAGAAAATCAAAGGAGAAAATCAACAGAAGCAAAGCTTGATTCTTTGAAAAGGTCTGTGAAGTTGACAAACTTTCACTAAGGAATAGGGAGGAGATTCAAATTACTAAAATCAGGAATAAAGAGGAAATACTGCTACTGACCTTACAGAAATAGAAAGGAGTGTAAGGGAACATTATGAGCATTTGTATGCCAATAAATGTGATAATCTAATTGAAACGGACAAATTCCTAGAAAGACAAACTACTAAAACTAATTTGAGAAGAAAATCTGAGTAGATCTGTAGCAAGTAGAGCAATTGAATTAGGTAAAAAAAGTTCTTACAAGAAAGGCACAGGCCCAGATGGCTTCATTGGTGAATTGTACCAATCATTTACAGAAAAATTAACACCAATCGTCACAAACATTTCCAAAAAATAGAATAGGAAGTAAGACTTCCCAACTCATTCTATGAGACCAGTATTACTCCCACATCAAAACAAGACAAAGATAAAATAAGGAAGAAAAAAACTACAAAAATATCCTATGAATATAGATACAAAAATCCTCAAGAAAATACTAGCAAACTAATTTAGTAACATAAGAAAAGGATTATACATGATGACCATGTGGGATTTAGCCCAGAAATGCAAAATTGGTTTAATAAAATTAATCAACATAATATAGCATATTAATATAGAAAAAAAAACACATGATAACCTCAGTATATGCAGAAAAAGAATTTAACAAAACCCAGAAACCCTTTATGATTAAAAAAAACAAACTAGAAATAGAAGAAAATTTTCTCACTCTGATAAAGTGCATGTATGGAAAATTCAAAGCTAGTATCAGACTCCATTAAAGACTGAAATCTTTCACATTAAGATCAGGAATGAGATGAAGATTTCTATTTTCACCGCTTCTATTAAACATTGCACTAGAAGTTACAGCTAGAGTAATTAGGCAAAAAAAAAAAAGTCAGGGGCATCTGGGGACACCTGGGGTGGCTCAATGGTTGAGCGTCTGCCTTTGGCTCAGGGCATGATCCCGGAGTGCAGGGATCGAGTCCCACATCGGGCTGCCTGCATGGAGCCTGCTTCTCCCTCTGTCTGTGCCTCTGCCTCTCTTTCTGTGTGTCTCTCATGGATAAATAAATCTTTAAAAAAAAAGAAGTCAGGGGCATCTGAGTAGGAAAGGAGGAAATAAAATTATCTCTATTTGTAAATGACATAATTTTGTGTATAGAACATCCTAAGGAATACACGCACACACACACACACACACACACACATCAACACACTTACTAGAGGTAACAAATGAGTATAGCAAGGCTTCAGGATACAAAATCAATACATAAAAAAATTGTATTTCTATATACTGTCAATAAAAAATCTAAAAATAAAATTAAAAAAATAATTTCATCTACAGTAGTATCAAAAAAAAATAAAGTCTTTAAGAATCCATTTAATAAAGAAGTTTAAGACTTGTAAACTGAAAACTACAAACATCATTGAAAGGAATTAAAGAAGACTTAAATGAAAAGACACTACATGTTTATGAGTCAGAAAACGTCATATTCTTAAAATGACAATATGCCCTAAATGATCTAAAGATTCAATATACTCTATCAAAATTTCAGCTGCCCTTGTTGTAGAAGTTGACAAAGTGATCCTAAAACCTGTATGGAAATCTGAGACCCCAAATTGCCAAAACAATCTTGAAGAAAAAAATAAAGTTGGAGGACTCACACTTCCAATTTCAAAACCTACTGTAAGCTACAGTAATTAAAAGAGTGTGGTGTGGGCATAAGTATAGACATATTTATTAATGGAATAGAATCAAGAGTCCTGAAATAAACCTTACATTTTTAGCCAATTGCTTTTGATAGAGATGCTGAGACAACTCAATGGGGAAAGAATAGTTTTTTTGTTTTTATTTTGTTTTGTTTTGTTTTTACAAATTGTGTAGGTACAACTGGATATCCATTTGTAATGGAATGAATTGGATTCCTGTGTTACACAATACATGAAAGTTAACTCAATATGCTTCACTGTCCTAAATGTAAGAGCTACAACGATAAAATTGTTAAATGAAAATACAGGCATAAATATCTCTGGACTTGGATTAGGCAACAGTTTTTGAGATAAGACACCAAAAGCACAAGCAACAACAACAAAATGGATAAATCGAGCTTTATCATTTGTGACTAGTATTCAGAATATATAAAGAATTCTTATGACTCAACAATACAAAGGCATACAACTCAATTAAAAAATACGAGTTTTTCTCCAAATGAAATACAAAAATGTTCAAAAGGAACATAAAAAGATGCTCAAAATTAGTAATCATTTGTTAATGCAAATCAAAACCACAATAAGATACCACCTGGCATTCCTAGACAGCTATAATTAAAAAAAAAGGACAATAAGTGTTGATGGGGATTGTGGAGAAATTGGCATTATCATGAATTGTTGGCAGCAATGTGAAATGATGACATTCCTTTGATAGTAGTTTGGCAGTTAAAAACAAATGAATATGTTTAATTCTTATGCTGGCATCCCTCTCCCTTGCTTCCTCCATTTCTCAGCCTCTCCCTCTCTTCTTCTCTTCTTTTCTTTCTCCTCTCTTTTCTTTCCTCTTGGATTACCTTTAATTGGATTTTAGAATCAATGTTTGGTACCTTCATAAGATAGATTTGAGAAATTTTCTTCTGTAGTTTAGAATAGTTTAGTAAACATGAAGCATGTTTTTTTTTAAAACTGGTATAAAATGCAGCCATAAAAATATCTAAACTATTAAAAATTATAATATGGATATTATATAATTATATTTGTAATATCTTCCATGATTTTTTGTTTAGTGAGATTTTCTAGTTTTTCTTGTCTATTTCCATTGTGTATCTTTTCTACTTCTTTTCTCTTTTAATAATTTCAGCTCTCCTTTTAATGCTCTTTCTTGTTTTGATTTATTTTATACTATTTTTAACTTTTTCTCAAAATGAATATTAAGTTATTTTTGTTTGATAATATATTTCAGCTATAAATGATCATCTGAGCCTTATTTTAGCTGTGTGGCATAGGAGTTAGTGTGATGTTTCTAATTACTTTTTGTAATAGTTTGTTAATTTCTGTTTTTTTTCTTGGAGTCATGGAAATTTTTTCATTTATGAATTTTTTTATTCTTTAATAAAGTTTTTTATTGGATTATATTTAAAGAAGGAGACCTATGAACTACTTCCTTTTTTAAATTTCAGAATTCTAAAAATATGGCATTATATAAAACTGACGTGTATTTTTAAGTTCTGTGAACATGAGAATATATGTTCTCTATTTCTAATGTACAATATTATATATGTGTATATATTCAATCAGTTAATTTAATTAATTTGTTAACCTGTATCCTTCATGTTTTGACAACTTACTATGAAAAAATCTGAAAAAGATGTGATACAATCTTTTCCTATAATTATATTTTAACCAAGTTAGTATTTTTATACCAGGAGTTCTTTATTTTATTTTATTTTTTATTGTCTTAAAGATTTTATTTATTTATTTATGAGAGACACAGAGAGAGAGGCAGAGACACAGAAAGAGGGAGAAGCAGGCTCCCCAGAAGGAGCCCAGGGAGTTCTTAATTTTAAAAAATTTTCATTTTGTTGCTTAAAGATGCTACTGTTCTGTCTTCTTAATGGATTGGGTCATTTACTAATATGTTACAGTGTCTCCCTTTTTCTATTTCAAGGTCATTAGCATTAAGTTTCACTTTATCTAATATTAACTATTTAATCATTAATATCTAATATTAAATGTCTAATGTCATTTTCATACTTACTCATTCTTATATTTTGAATCTTTGTTACTGTTTTGGATGTAGTTTTTGAAAACAAAAAGCTGATAAAAACAATATCTTTTTTATATTTATTGGAATAGCTAAAACACTTGCTTATATTTTTCTCTCATTTTATTTTTGCCATTATTTTCTGTTACTTTGTTTAATTTTGGGGGGGGCGGGTGACCAAGATAAAGGTTATTCCTTTTGCTTTTTACATATTTTAAGTTTTGTGGTTCTTAATTTTTTTTGATGATTACTAATGCATTCACTCATTGCCAAATTAAAGGCCAATTATTTTCCAACCACATGATGAATAAGAGTTAAGGTATTTGCTGTCATAAACTTTATATTCTAGAGGAATCAGATACAAACTGAGCAACCAACAAATCAGTAATAATTAAATAAACAAGAAAATGAATGAATACTGTGTAGAGAATTCAAATATAAAAATATAGTAGCAAGGTACTAGGAGGCCTGTTATTTTTTTTAAGATTTATTTTTATTTATTTATTTATTTATTTATGATAGACATAGAGAGAGAGAGAGAGAGGCAGAGACACAGGCAGAGGGAGAAACAGGCTCCATGCCGGGAGCCTGACGTGGGATTCGATCCCGGGACTCCAGGATCGCGCCCTGGGCCAAAAGCAGGCGCGAAAACCCTGAGCCACCCAGGGATCCCCTAGGAGGCCTGTTAGTGGTGTCATCTGAGTTCTGTTATCTTCCATCCCTGGCACATGCCTCTTCATAAAGAAGGCAGCAACATGACCACCATCGTCTCTGAATTTCCAGTGCTTTTTCCTTTGCCTTTCTCGATAAGTTTATACACACACACACACACACACACACACACACACACAAATGCATAGACTTTCTTTTTCTTTTTTTCTCATTTTAACATAATGTACATGTGGAACTTGCACTGAGGAAAAAAGGAACACATGTGTTTCAGTAAGACTACATTTTTTTTTTAGAAAAACAAAGTTTTTCCATTCTGACATTTCATTTTGTTTCAAGGAAAAAAATGAGTTCATTAAAAGTGGAAAAAATGACAGTAGTAGCATTCTGTGGTAATATATTTAATTCATGTCAAATTAAATCAATAAAATACATGAAATTATATTGTAATGCTTTCATCATTTTGTTGAGATTTTTGAAGATCTTTTTAAAGAGAACTGGCCAACAAATTGATTTGTACCAGAATTGCAGAAAGCTGATATCACAGCTTCTGTGTAACAAAATATTATAATTTTAAAGGAGAATGAAATGCATTAAGATAAAAGTAGTGCTATTAATTTATTTTAGGTTCAAATTTTGTCCACTTAGTGCTACAACATAATATAAGAACCTTGGGCAGTCAAGGCTTTCATTTCCTCATTAGTAAATTTTAATCTTTTGCAGTGTTTGCAATAGAGTATAAAACAATGCTTGCAAAAAAAAAAAAAAAAAAAACCAACCAACCAAACAAAAACAATGCTTACAAAGTCTTTACTTAACTATTAATTTTGCAGACAGTTATCATTTGTAATTCATTTTTATGGAAGGCTGATTTTCCTAACCCCTTTTAAAAATCACTGAAGTGATTTTAAGAGTGATATAACATAAGAATAATTAAAAGTATCTTAAATTTTTATTTGGCTAGCGCTACGTTAGAAAAATTTTTGTGTGTCTGTGTAGTTCTAAGACAAAATCCAGATTTGATTCTACTCATTTTATTACATGATAGTTGGTTTGATGTTATTTAAAACTGTCTGAGATACTAAGCACTTAGTGGGGTTTTGATTAGTAACTGGCAAACTTCAAAAAGCCTGGATATTTGGTTTGGATAAAACATGATTAGTTTGGATGGCTATTCAGATTTTCCCCCAAATCTCCTAGGGCCTCTTTCCAGGTCTCCTCTGTCTGAATATTCCATTCTTCATCCATCTCCCAAGAAACTGAGTTTTGTTTTTAGGATTACAATTCCTAGCCAAATATTCTTGAAGTCTGTCTTTATAAAGATTGACAAGTCATATGGCAATTCTTTTTTTAAGACCTTTATATCCATAATATGTACTTACACAGATAATTTTCTTCTCCTATTATCAGAATCTTGGACTTTTGGAATTATATGGGAAATTCTGAAATCACCTGTTAAGAAAATGAGTTCTCTAAGCTCATATAGTCTTGCAAGCTCAGTTGCTGAGTGGAGATACAAATAGTTCAAATAGGATTGTAGTAAGGGATAAATTATACAATATACTAAAAATTTCTATTTCTAGATATATTAGGTTACACACACACACACCCTCTTATTTTTTTCTTCCTTTTTTTTCACATAGAATGAGTTAGTAGATAAACATGGACTGGATTCTACCTCACGTGTCCTCTCTGGACCACAATTCCTAAAATCTTCTTCCTTATCTTTCCTCTGATCTAAAACTACTTCCTCCGGTTTTTTTCTTTATTTTCCTTGATTTTTTTTTCTCTTGGCCTGTTCAATCTTTGCTTTTCCCGTCATATAGATTTATTTTTATTTTTATTTATTTATTTTTATTTATGATAGTCACACACACACACAGAGAGAGAGAGAGAGAGAGAGAGAGGCAGAGACACAGGCAGAGGGAGAAGCAGGCTCCATGCACCGGGAGCCCGACGTGGGATTCGATCCCGGGTCTCCAGGATCGCGCCCTGGGCCAAAGGCAGGCGCTAAACCGCTGCGCCACCCAGGAATCCCCCGTCATATGGATTTTTTATCCATACATTGTTTTTTGGGGTTAATAGCCAGAATTTTGAGTGATGAGAATAATTGATGCAAATTATATACTATGTGATTTTTATGTTCAGAGATGTCCTATGTAGGAATTATGTTATAGGAATCACTGAAAAACAAATATTTTTCCTTCTGATTAGAGTTACTCATAGTTGTCTAATGAAATGTATATATATCTTCTATTTGGACCATTCTGTTTCCTGATCTTCCTGTAGGAGCGCTTTCCTCCTATTTCACCTGAAATATCTCCTGTCAGAGAGGCCTTCCATAATACCTCATCTAAAGAAATCTCTAAGCTTTCTTTAAACACATCATTTACATTTATTTCTTGCCTCCTACAATATAAATATATACAATTATCTTTCTAATTTGCTTACTTGTTATTGTTTTTCCTCTCCTGACAAATTAGACAATTTAAGCCACATTATACCATGGATATTGTCCATCTTGTTCATTGCTGAACTTTCAGCACCTAGAATGGTGCTCTGTAGAGACAGATGTTCAATAATTATCAAATGATTTCATGTTACTTCCATTGAACCAAATCTAGTAAGGCTGGCTGACTAATTACTTACCCCAAAGCACAGAACTTGTGAGGGGTAGAACTGGCAATCAAATCCACATTTCTTCCATTTCAACATTCATGTTCCTCACCAAGACCTTTAATTGCTCTCAGATTACTTTTGGATTCTACCTAAAAATGGAAGATAAAACAAAAGCCATTCTCTCCTTGTGTGTACCAATTCAGAGTCCCACACTTTCAAACATTTTAGGTAGAATTGTTAACCTCTAAGACAGCATGCATGTTTTCCAGAGTCTCAGATTTATTACAGTTATAATAATTTAATTAGTAACTAATGGGACATTCATTTCTTAATTTAGTTTTTAGGAAACTTCAAGGAGATCTTTTGAACTCTTTCCATATTGTGATCTAAGAGTGCAGCTAGTTTTTGAAATTCTCTTTTGTTTATTCATTCAGTAATCTGTAGCTTAAGTAGTTCATTGGTCCAAGAATTTTTGCATTTATGTGTTTAAGACATACATCAAGTCTAACTATGGCATTTGAATAATTTGTGAGGTACCCATGCTTCAAGTATTTTATACATAACTTCTGATTTATTATTATGACAATAAGGGACCTGGAATTTATTGGTATTATGTCTTCAATATCACTAGTACCACCATTCTATTACCCAAAGAATTAAGATTTCCGTCCTTGAAGGAGAATGATGTTGGCATTTCTTTCTCTTTATTGCATCCATGAATGAGCATCAACCATTTATCAGGAGAAGGAAGAAATTAGAGGTGTCATGATTTTATCATTAAGAAACATGTATTTTATTGTGAAATTGAGAACGATATATTTTTCAAGGGATTTTAAATAAGTGCATTTGTTTTGCATTTTACTAAGTACCTTAAAAATGGAAATTATGTTCTAAATACATTTTTATTTTGAAAGTCAATTTGATAGGTAAACTAGAGAAGTTTATTAATGCTTATAGATACATATATAAAGAAATTAAGTATACCAATTAAAGCAGTTTTATTTATTTAATTTTTAATAAAGATTCTTTATTTTAGAGAGAGGGAGGGAGAGTACAAGTGGGGAGGGGCAAAGAGGGGGAGGAGAGGCAGAGGGAGAAAGAATCCAAAGCTGACTCTGCACTGAGTACTGGAGCTCAGTCCCACCACTGGGAGACCGTGACCTGAACTGAAACCAAGAGTCACACACTCAATTGAGGCACCCAGGCTCCCCTTAAAGCAATTTTAATTTACTTTCCTCATAAAATTGGGGTGAAACAAACTCAGAAGACATGTAATTCCAGCTATTCAACTACATAAATGTTTCTAATGGGATAGGTAGAAAAAAATTAAAATATCTTCTAAAAATAAAGATTGCAAACAAATGAACTTTTAGTTTGCTTTTCAGAACACTGTTGGTTGTAAACAAAAGTTACATAAGAAAATATTTTGGTTATATTGTTAGATCATTGTTTTTACATAATTTCTGATTACCTTAGGTAGAATCTGTTAAAGAAGATGTAGGAAGATTTAGGCTGAGGGCTACTTATGGGAAATAAAAGGGCAAAAAATTAAAAGAGGTTTCTGCTTTATCAATACACTCAGAATCCTGGAACTATAGAGCATTCTGAAAGGTTAAGAGGTTCCATTCAACTCTAACTGATAGTGTGATTTTCCTCAAAATATTATTATTATTTTTTAGATTATTTATTTTGAGAGAGAGAAGTGTGAGGAGGGGCAGAGGGAGAGAATCTTCAAGCAGACTCCTTGCCTGGTGTGGAGCCTGATGCAGGCTTGATCCCACAACTCATCACCTGAGCCAAAACCAAGAGGCAGATGCTCAGTTGACTGAGCCACCCAGGTACTTTGTAAGTTCCAAATATTATTAAGAAAATTCATAAACATTTTAACTTTGTTGGATGAGACTAGTGCTATATTGTTGAAAATGCATAGAAATGAAAAGCATTTGAAATACAACTTTATGGTTGAGTATTAAAATATTCTGGGCTTATGTGGCTTTCTAAAATAATTTAAAATTTATTAAACTAATTTTACTGTGGAGATTTTTTACTTGAAAAAAATCTCTGTGGAGATTTTTTACTGTATTTTTTGATTTTTCTAAAACAGATTTGAGAGGTCAATGTTACTACTTAGTGCCTCTAATTATATTTCAACATGGGGAGATTTGCCTATTTGTGAGGTCAGTGGTAATATTTTATGATTATTCCTCATGAAAATATTATTTGATTATATTTTATGTGTTTTGTAAACTAGTAACTTTTCCAATGGTAAGATGGTTTTAATTTATTTGAGAACAAGAAGACATAGTTTTTCCACCATAAAAATGAAGAAATGCAAAGCCAGCCATCTGGGACTAGTTTTAATAGCAGTGCACTTATAGAAGGTATAGGAAACTTAATACCAATCAAGGTAATTCATTAGTTTTCTTGGCTCATTTGTATTTAAATAGTAGCCAAATAAACTTTGCAGATGTATTTTAAAAAAATGCTCATATTGGTACTACTTCTTTCAAAATGCCTCAGTCATAATAGGAGTTTCCAGGTTCTGCAATAAACTCATTTAAATTGCCCATCTTGAGAAGCCTAAACCCTTAAAGCCAAAGAGCTCATCTCTGTGCCCATGACTATCTGAATATCATGTTCTTTGCACTTACATTCTTAACACTCAATGTTGAATGTATATATATTGAATTATTTCTCTGTTATGTCAATAATATTTAGATATTAACTGTGAGTCCCTTTGAAGTTCTCTTAAATCATAAAGATGCTTGGGGGCAAAAATAGAACACTAAGCTAGTTAGTTTAATAAAAAGTTTAAACACTATAAAGATTTGGTTCACTATACTGATATATAAAGTGATGTATAAAGTGTATTATTTACAGGTTTCATTGAATTAAATAAAGTTTTTCAGTGTTACTTGTAGCTTTCATAGAATTATAAGTCATATCTAAATGAGGTAGAACAATATTGATGTTAACACATGATTCTCTGAATTTATTTTGACTTGAGTCTATATAGAAGATATAGGAAAAGTGAACAATTGAGCTAAAAATAAAATGATTAAGTTAAAACTTTGATATTCAGAAAAATGCCACTTACAGCAATGAGTTTTAAAAGACAGGAGAAAATCAGAATCACTTATGGAAAATTTCAGTGTACATGCTCTATATACAAAAAGATTTTACCAGAAGCCATAAATGAGAGTATGGTATTTGGAGAAAAGCAGACATGGTTTTGATTTTAAACCTTGTGCCTTACTAGAAATATAATATTGGACAATTTACTCAAAGCCAGATTGCAAATCTAAACGCCATGCCTACAGTGACCTAGCAAAACTGAAATGAGTGAAATTGGCAGAATGGGGATTTGGTGATCTGGAGTGTCTGTGCCTCATCCAAACTGAATATCACTTGTTTCCATGCTCAGTATTTTTAGATATTTTGATTTCTCAGAGAGGGTGGATATATATTTTCTGTGTTCAGTCCTCTGTTTTTTTAAATCAGGCAAACAATTAAAGTATTCTAAAGATACCTCTGACTGAGATCCAGACTATGGATACCAGATTGTGATGTCTACCTTTGTAGACATTAAACAAGTAAACTATTATTTCCTCATAAGAAAGAGGGTTTTTGCGAAGATTAATGAGATAATGTCAAAGTTCCTGGCATGTTGCAGGTCTTTAATAACAGTTCGTTCCATTGATCTTTCCTACTCAATTTTCAACTTCCTTTCCCTAATCAGTAGAAACGGACAATAAAACCTGCATCTACTATGCAGCTTTTAGCTGTTGTGTTTTTACAAGATATTGATTTAGCTTTCATATTAATGCATTGTGTTTAAGACTATCAAATAGAAAGCACGGTTTCCTTATCAACTTTAAAAAAATATTTTATTTATTTGAGAGAGAGAGTCTCTGAGAAAGCAAGTGGAGGAGGAGAAGAGGGAGAAGGACAAGCAGTCTCTCACATGGAGCCCAATTTGGGGCTCCATCTCATCACCCTGATCGTGACCTGAGTTGAAATCAAGAATTGGATGCTTAACTGACAGAGCCACCCAGACACCCCGCTACCCCTTATCAACCTTGAAAAAATACTTTTACAAGGTGTTTATGCAGATGGAGAAGGGATAGTTGATGTAATTTGTAGAGCTACTTTAAAGAGCCATTAAGCATTCCCTGGCAAGTACGTCCAATCCATGCGGGTGATCAGACAATCAAAATATACCTTTCTGACTCATATGTTACATTATGTGTCTGTAGAGCTTTATCACAGGCTACAGGAAGAGTTTCTAAGGTAGCTGATGTATATATTTTTTCATTTAGGGACTACACAGAATAGTGTGGAAATATGAGGTTTTATGCCAGATGGATCTGGGTCTGAGTATTTACCCTGTCATAGTCTGAGTTGCAAGACCTCGGTCAAATAACTTATTTTTTTTTTTGTTTTCTTTTCTGTAAAAATGGGACAGTACTTCTGGGAAAAGGGTTGGGTGAGGGTTAGATGAGATAATCTGTGTAAAAGAGCCCAATAGATATCAATTATCTTTTCTGTATTGTTTCTACCTTTAATATAATGTAGTTTTCATTTATTGTTACACAATAATTTATTACTCTTGGATAATCTAATCCTAGATGTATAAATATGACATTATACTAGATCATGGCTAACATAGCCATGATCTTTGGCCAAGTTTGAAGGTAGATGAACCTGTGATTCTGGACACTTCCTCAATCCTTGTAAATTTTTGAGTTACTTATTATCTCTTGAGGTTATTTTAGCTATAAAATAGTGAAGCTTTCTATGTTTTGTTTTGATTTTTAAAAGTAGACACCAAATATTTGTTGGATAAATGAGTAGATTATATTTATAGAAATATATTCACTTAAAAAAATTCTTGAATGTGTCAATGCACAAATCAAGAGATCATATGACTCTGTAAATTCAGTTCTATAAAATATATTATTGTCTTACTCTTCCATCAGGAGATTCCTTTGTTTTTTTTCCTACTCTCTATCAGTAAATCTCAATTTGTAGCAGACAACCATTATCTAGAACACCTAGTTGATTATAGTTATAAAGTGTACAGTAAGAAATGACTTTTCAGATGGTGATGTAGTTCCAGTCAAATGAATGATGTAGGGGAAGTCACACTTAGACTAGAATAGTCTTATTTAAGGGTAGCAGAGTGGTGTGTACGTTATACTATTTAATGGTATAATAAACTCTATGTATATGTTATTTAATATATAGGTGAGAGTTATATAAATGACAACTAATGCTAAGGTCATTGTTAAAGAAATATATGAAATGATGGACTCCATACCGTTAGTAATGTTTTTCCCAAATAGTGGGATTCTGGTGACTTTTACTTTCTTTATATTTGTGAATGTTTTTTTAGCAGTATTATTTTGGGTAAATATTACTTCTATGACTAGATGAAACAGTAATACTATTTTCACTGAGTTAAAGAAATATGAAATAATGTTTTTAGAAAAAATAGGTCATTATATATTTTCTATTTATAACAAGTTTAATTCATTGTTACTTAAGCTATAGTAAAAAAAATTGAAGCAAAACTTAAGAAATTATCAGAGTAGGATAAATATACTTTTAAGTGATCTTAATTCCAAAAAATATGCATCTAAAAGTAAAAATATATAATATATATTTATTAAGCTGTTTTTAGAAAGAAAAATAAGAGTATGCTATATTCAAAAGAACTGGACAATGATTAGGCTATAATAAGAAATTGTTACATATGATAAATATAACTATGACTTAACTTCACTGATCAATTGATCATGACCTTTTCTAGTAGTCCTCTCTTCTGAAATTTTTCTCTGTGACTACTACCCATAAAATGGTTTTTAGATCTAGCGCCATCCTTTGTTACTTTATCCTTTTTGTTTTCTCTCTTGTATTTATCTTCACTGACTACTTACCTCTTGATACTCTTATCCTTTAACTTTCACCACATAATAAAGTCGTAGTCCTAGTTAACATTTTAAAAATTATGTAGAAATGACTCCATTGGTAGTTAATATATTACTATTATTATTTAATATTTGTTGAATAGATAAAAGGTTATGTAAAAACCATGCCATAAAAAGGAGAGATGTTACCTGTTCTTATATTGTTTTATAATAAATACAATGTAACATTTCCATCAAAAGGACTTCAGTATGCTATCTCATTCATAGGAAGGAATAAGAAGTAATACAGAATGTCTCTCTGGTCTACCAGGCTTTGGCGTTCCTATGGTTTTTGTCTTTGATAGCATTAAAAACCTTTAAAAAACAATTGGCTGTAAAGCTTATCTGAACTGAGGAAGGGTAAACTTGAGTTAGAGTGTTCTGGTTCCCTAACTTTAAATGGTCTTATGCCATTCTAAAATGGTATGGTGCTAAAAATATGTTCAACATTCAGTGTATAGTTGTTGAATTGTTCTTATATTGATAGATTGGTGAGAACAAAAGGTCAAGAATGAAAAAGTTCAGCACATAGCTTCAATTGGAGTTGAGCTTGTGAGTAAGCTCACAAGTTGAGCTTGTCATTCTTGGAAATAGAGGTAACTGGCATTTTGGAGGTGGATTCAGATTGAATTAATAATGACGGCAAAATCTTAATCATTTCAAATTTAGTATTATTTACAAATACACTTTTAAATTCAAATTCTCCGACTTACACATTCCTTTTTGGTCTTTTCTTAATCATTCTATTTCTCTCTGCTGCTTCTTGTAGAGATTTTAATGAACAGTCTAGTTGTGATTTGCAGTGCATACTCTGTGCCCTTTAGAAAGGTTGGATTAATGTATCTTGTATTTTTCTTTTTCCATCTCCAGAAGCTTACTATTTTAAAGCCTTTTATAGCTAGAGAATCTGATGATAAATCATCTTGTTTACAAGCAAAGGTTAACAAACGTTAGCTGGTAATAATAATCCATTAGTTATTACTTATAAAAGGAGACTATATTTATATCACTACATGGAGAATGATACAGTCCTGTGATTCTTATAACTGTATTTATTAATGTGTCAAGTAGTAAGAATCCCAGAATAGGGAATATATTACTTAATTCCATAAGAAGGTCAAATTGAAACACACAATTTTGTATGGTTTGAAACATCTGTCATTAATAAAAGCTATACTAATTATTAACCACTTGTAGTAATCTATTACTATGAGTTAGACAGAGGCTCTAGAAATTAATTAAAATGTCACAAAGGAGATTTATAGTGCCAGAAAAAATTATGTTAATTAGTATCTAGTGAAAATCTTTCATTCTTAGGTGCCAAAATATTTGAACCAATATTAAGTGATTTTTAGCCAAGATTAGATTATTTTCCAGTAATAAAATATGTCAAATTGTAAGTTGTGTTTATTAATATAGCTTTTGTTTTTTATAAGCCAGAATGAAGTCTATATATAATTGGCATATTTTAAATCAAGTAATTTTAGAAGCTAAATATAACTCTGTAAATTGTGATTTGGAATTTAAATGGGATATTATTTCTTAGAGCCAAGTGGACTTCATAAATTTTAGAATTTATTAAATAACTTTTTTAAAGTTGGACAGCTTTTTGTTTCTCTTTGGAGAAGAATCCAGATCTAAAAGCAATCTATGTGTGAGAAAAAAAGGACTAGTTGAAACATTATGAAAGCTTTATGAAGGTTTGTTTTCCAAGTGGAGGTAAGCAGCTTTATCCCTGTATATTTAGTTGGCTAGCGAATATTTAAAGTAAATTTCCATCCCTGTAAAGATGTCTCATTAGGAAGTCCAGCTTTTTTGACAATTAGATTTCATTAGAAAAATCCTTTCAATTCTGCTTTGCCTCTCAATGTTTTGATGATAATTTTAAAGAAAATCTATATTTGAGAATATAGTAAGTAATTTGAGCCACATTGCACATTTTATTACTATAGATCCTATGTATATATATCGTGTGTTGTTTTATTATTTCCTTCTGCTTGTTTTGAATATAATTTGGTCTTCCATTTTAGTTTCTTCAGGTGGAAATTTAAAATATGGATTTAAGACCTCTGTTCTTTTTAAATTTAAGCATTGAATGCTAAAAACTATGTTTTATGTATTGCTTTAGGTTTATTCTACAAATTTTGATATATTGTGTTTTCTTTTTTATGCAATGCAAAAAAATTTATAATTTCCTTTATGCTTTCTTCATTGGCCAATGGTCATTTAGAAATTTTACTTAACATAAACATCTGGGGAATTTCTAGGCATTTTTCTCATACTGATTTCTAGGGTAGTTCCATTGTAATTATGAAATATACTCTGTATTACTTAAAATTTTTTAAATTGTTGATGTTTGTTTTACATCCCAGTATATCTTTGTGGGAGGTTCCATAAGCATTTGAAAAAGCTATATATTCCCCCACATTTAGATGAAGTGCTGTATAAGTGTCAGGTCAAATTGGTATATAGTACTGTTCCAATTGTCTATATCTTTACTGATATTCTCTCTTGTACTAACAGTGATTTAGAGAGAAGTGAAATTTAATAATAAATTTGTCCATTTCTCCTTTTAATTTCATCAAGTTTTGATTTTTATATTTTAGAACTCTGTCTTTGGGTGTATATACATTTAGATTAATATGTCTTCTTGATGAATTGACTTTATACCACTAAGTAATCTTTCTCTTCCCTAATGTTTACTTATTCTGATGTTTATTTTGATATGATTTTAATAATTCCAACTTTGTCTTGATAAATGTTGAATAATACATATATTTCTTTCTTTTTACTTCTAACTTGTCTACTATCAAAGAGGTTTCTTGTAGACACTATAGAGTTGGCTATTTCTTTTTCACCCAACTTGATAATGCCTGCCATTTAATTGAAGTGTTTAGATTATTTGCATTTAATATATCTATTAGTTTAATAATAGGACTGTTGTTATGCACCATCTTGCTATTTGCTTTCTGTGGTCCTGTTACTTTGTTTCTCTTCTTTCACTGCTCTTTTTTGGGCTAATAGCTTATTTTTGATGATTTCATTTTATCTCCTTTATTGGCTTATTAGCTCTACCTTTTTAAAAAAGTATTTGGTCTCGGTATTTACATTTACATTTACATCTTAATTTATCATAAATTACATCTTAATTTATCATAAATTACCTTCAAATATAGTTTATTCAACTCCTCTATTTTATATGTTATCATTATCATACATTTTACTTCCACATATAATATAAATCCCACAATATATTATTACTATTTTTGGTTTGGACAGTCTTGTATCTTTGTTTTTAAAAGATTTTATTTATTTATTCATGAGAGACACAAAGAGAGAGAGAGGCAGAGACACAGGCATTTTTGGTATATTGTGGAAGAGGCAGGCTCCATGCAGGGAGCCCAGTGTGGCACTTGGTCCCTGGACTCCAGGATCACGCCTTGGGCTGAAGGCAGGGATCCCCCTATCTTGTATCTTTTAAAGTCAACAAAGGTAAGAAAAAAGATCTTTATGTTTACCTTCATTTTTACTGTTTCTGGCGTTTTTCATTTCTTTGTATAAATTCAAATTTCGATTTGGTTCCATGCTTCTGCTGAATGAAACCAAATCTATTTCCTTTAACATTTACTGTAGTGAAGGTCTGCTGGCAATGACTTTTTGCCAGCTGAAAATTTTGCCATGCTGAAAAATGTTTACCTAAATTTTAAAAAGCTTTTATTTTTCCCCCCACTGGGTATACTGTTTTTTAGAACTTTTTTTCTATCTAATATCTTAAAAATGTAATTCCATTGTTTTTTGGCTTGTATACTCTGGTGAGAACTCTGCTGTAACATCTTTGTTCTTTGTAATTTTGGTTTTCTTCAAATATTTCTCTTACACAGTTTTTTTTCTCTTTCTTAGATTTTTATTTATAGTAGTGCATTTAATATTGTCCTTTACCTCATGGATATTCTATTTAATTTCTCTTTTAGCTTGGATAATTTCTGCTAACCTATCTTAAATTTCATGGATTTTTTTTCTTTATAGCTGTGTCCAATATGTTGATAAACATGTCAAAGGAATTCTCCATCTCTGATATTGTGCTTTTAGAATTTATGGCATTTCTATTTAACTCTTATTTCATAGTTTCCATATCACTACAGAAATTTTCTGTTTTTATATGTAGTTCACATTTTCTTGAAGGTCTGCTAACATATTAATTGTACTTACAATGTTGTTTAATAGTGTCACCATGTGGGACTGGGTCTAATTTTATTGATTGGTTTATCTTTTCATTTCCTTTTTGCATGTCTCATAATTTTTGACCAAATACCAGATATTGTGTACTGAAGAACAGTAAAAACTGAAGTTGTTTATTTAATCTCATAAATTAGCACATTTCTTCTGTCAGGTTGTAAGTATGGAGGGTTGGTCAATTTTGTTAGTACCTGAGCTGGGTTTTTGTTTGGTTATTGGTATTTTAATCTTTATTGTACTAAAGGCTTTGAATTCCTATAATGGTGGGCTGTTGTTATCTTGTGCTAGGATTGGAGCCTGGAGTGCTGGGGGGTTTCTTTCAATGTTCCTTCTCTGTCTTCAGCTTTCAGGAGTCCCTCCATGCCTGCAGCATAGAGAAGATCTTTGTGCATATTCTTACCCTTGTCCCAGAAATAGACTACTCTTGATTGCTGCTCATGTTAGGAGAGGAGAGTGCTCTATTACCTGGTCTAGACTCATTTTTAGGTAAGATCTCTGTTCCTGAGCCTTGGGGATAGAGTTCTCACACACCTGGCCTTTTCCCTCATGTATGCCAAACCCTGCCTTGTATATTTTGAGATTCTTGGGTGGGAGAGTTTTCCTGCCTTTTTACCAGTAGCAGACCTCTGCTTTTATCAGTGTAGGATCTTGAGTCCAAGAGATTTATCTGTTACTCTTTCAGGAACAGAAAATTTTGCCTCTTCCCTTTCTACTCATTCCTCAGGAATAGTGAATATGGCTATGTCTTGGAAACAGGAGGCGATCTTATTTATTTCCCAGAAGCAGATGGGGTTGTGCCTCTACCATACCCCCAGAAACATAAGATTTTTCCTTGAATCCTAAGAAAGAACAGTGGCACTTTCTGCCTCTATTCCAGCAACTTAGTGTTGTTTTCCTTTGAGAAGAGAAAGATCTGAGAAATTATATAGAAGTTTTATATCTGTTTCTCAGGGGTAGCTGATCACCTACATATCTATGTTATTGAGGAAAGTTCTCTCCAGTTTCCTGCCCTGCTCTTAAATTTTCATGGGATAGAGTCATGGAAAAATGCTTGTGAGTGTAAAATATACTTCTTTCTAGGGATTTTAGTTTTTTCAAACTTACATAACAATCAATTCTCAGACTTTAAGAATTTGTTAAAATTTTAATGTGATTTATTCTTCCCTACTTCTATAGTAATTACCTCGTCCTCTTATACTTTGCCAAAGGTGAAATTTTGTGTGTACTGTTTCTCTTTAGAGAATTTCTAACTCTTTGGAATTCAGTGTATTTGCTTGCCTTGTAACCTCAGTTCTCCTATGGACTGAAGAACATGTTTGATTTGTGGACTTTTTCTTGTTATTAAGATGGTAGCAACATTTCCTTGTGGCTTTGTGAATCCTAAGCAGACACAAATCTTCCTTCAGCTTATAGCCGTTTTAAAGCCAGCAGTTAGAAAGAAGATACTAGCTTAGTAGAATTAACAGAATAGCAATGCAAGGTGACTCACTTAAGATTCAAGGAGTATAGTAGGCATGATTTTAAAAGAATTACAATATTGAAATGTGACCAAGGAAACAATTGAGAAGTTGTACATGAGGCAACTGGATATTGGTGCCTGGAATTGTGAATGAAATAATGAATTATGTGGTATTTCATAGACTTTTGTGATTATATTCATCACAAAAATATTAGTTTTATCTTATGTTGGTCTGATAAGTTTCTTGGAGGAATAGAATGTAAATTTTGTCTTAAAGGATGTATGGCTTGAATTAGCAAAGAAAGAGGGATGGGCAGTCCAGATAATGGAAACAGCAAATTCAAAGGCATGAAAATAGAAAATAAGTAAAGATTATGGTATATTGGAAAACAGTAAAGATACCAGCTTTGTTTTGTTTATCTATATCAGAAGTTGGCAAAGATAGCTACAAGCCTCATCTAACCTGCTGCTATTTTTGTGTGATCAGTGAGGTAAGAATGGTTTTTACGTCTTTAAAGGGTTTCTAAAAAAGAAAAAAACAAGAGGAAGGAGGAGGAAGAGGAGAAGTAGGAGGAAGAAGAGGAGCAAGAAAAGAGGGAGGAGGAAAAGGAGGAAAAGATTAGGAGATAATGGAAGGAGACAATGAGTAGGAGACAGAGCCCATATGTGACTTGCAAAGCCTAAATTATTTACTGTCGAAACCTTCTCAGAAAAAATTTTCCCAACCCTAATCTGTAGTTTTCCTGTTGCTATTCTGTTACAGAGAAATAGAAATCCTCCCCAATTTTTCAAAATGTATAGTAAGGTAAGTTTAATTGTCATATTATCTAATTTCTCTTTTATTTGCTTTCAGTTGATTTATCAGGTTAAACTGCTTATAATTATACTTTGAACTATGTATATTTTTTGTGCAATATGTTATGATTCATTAAATGTGACTTATAATTTCTTAGATCACACATATTGCCACCTGGGTATTACACTGCCCTTTCCTTTGTTAATTGTAAGTCAGATACAATCATAATTTTGTTTTTCAGATTGCCATGAATCTGTGACACAGTTAAGGAAACTGATGAGTTTGAGGATTTGGAGGCTGATCAAGGAATAGACAGGACCATGAGATGACAAAAATGTTTAGCTAACTTGGACAGCAAAAGACCTTCCTGAGAAAGTAGCACAGGGCCACCATCTGGAAGGGGGAGAGGACAGGTGAGCTCAGTGGGGAGTCTTGGGGTCAGAGAACTCAGACAACTGTAGTCTATGGTGTTCTATAGCCATAAGGTTTGTTTTACCTTTGGCTCTCAGATGTTGAATGCTGTTTTGTGGGGGATGCAAAATGGGATCTAAATTGCTAAAATATGTTAATTTGGGCTATGTTTAAAACAATCAGCTGGGTGTGTAAGATGTCATGTTTGGGGCTCATGCTCTTGGGTTAATGGCCTTAACCTCTTGTGAAGAAATAAACATAGGAGCTCTAATACACAGGGACCATTTTTAACATATGTAGATAGCAGAAACTATAAAACCAACTAAAGAAAACTCATGGAAGAAATACTCAATCCATCAATGGTGAAACAAGAGATTGACATTGGATTTCTTTTTTCCATGTAGATAGCTTTGACTTTCTGATTTCTTTTATGCCTTTTTCCTTTATACTATCCTTATTTGCCGTATCTCAGGTGACAGCCACATGAGTTAGATAGAACTGATTATCTAAATCCCTTTTCCTTCTCTTTCTCTTTGACAATAACAACACTTGGTGTATATCTTCAGAAGATGTGTGGCCGCAGGAAAATAAAAACAACTAAATCTGATATTCTGATATTTTCTTTTTTTTTTTATTCTTTAAAAAGATTTTATTTATTTATTTATTTATTTATTTATTTATTTATTTATTTTTTCTTTCAGATTTTAAAATATAGGTTTGGGTACTTGGCTGGCTCTGTCAGAGAATTGTGTGACTCTTGGTCTCAGGGTTCTGAGTTTGAGCTCCACATTGGGTATAGAGATTACTTAAAAGTAAAATCTTTAAAAATATAAATGAATAAAATACAGGTTAAAACATAAGAGTGCACTTATCTTGATGAGCATTGAATATATGGAATTGTTGAATCACTATATTGTATACTTGAAACTAATAGAAACTATATGTTTCTATGCTAGAATTAAAGTTAAAAAAATTTAAAAAATTTTAGGAAAGGATCAACCTAAAACAAAACAAAAAGAATGCCATTTGGATGGTTAATTATGGGATTTAGTTAAAGCATTTTATACTTGTTTTCCATTTTTTAAAAAGATTTTATTTATTTATTCGTGACAGACAGACAGACAGACAGACAGAAAGGCAGAGACACAGGCAGAGGGAGAAGTAGGGTCCATGCAGGGAGCCTGACGTGGGACTCGATCCTGGGTCTCCAGGATCACACCCCTGGCTGAAGGTGATGCTAAACTGCTGGGCCATCGGGGCTGCCCTTATTTTCCATTTTTATGAATAATCAATAACACCATTTAAAATAGCAAATGGTGTTTTCATAAATACTGTTTAAAATTTAACTTTTATTTGTTCAAATCCTCAATCAAAAAAGTGTTGTTGGGGTGTCTGGGTGGCTCAGTCGGTTAAGCATGTGCCTTCAGGTCAGGTTATGATCTCAGTGTCCTGGGATTGAGCCCTGAATCATCCTCCCTGCTCAACAGGAAGTCTGCTTCTCCCTCTGCCCACTCACCAGGCTCTCTGTTTTTAAAATAAATTAAAAATCTTAAAAAAAAGTTGTTAACTGGTAAAATATTTGATATCCTACAATGTGCTTTTTAAAAAAAGTTTTTATTTATTTATTTGAGATAGAACAAGCATGAGCAAGGTGGGGAGGGGAGAGGCAGAGGGGGAAGCAGACTCCCTTCTGATCATGGAGCCCCACGCAGGGCTCCATCCCAGGACCCTGAGATCATGACCTGAGCCCAAGGCAGACACTTAACTGACTGAGCCACCCAGGCCCCCCCTCAATGTTTTTTTTTTTCTACAATGTTTTTTTAACTTTTTCATCTGCACCCTCAAATATTCGAAGGAAATAATTTTTTTATGGGGAAATTCACTTTGTTATATAAATTTGTTCAGGGCTTGGCATGCAGAAGGCAGAAAGGCCAGGTACATTATTTTCTGACATCTGTTGCTCTCAGCAAATAGATATCAAACCGCAACAGGGAGATATCTGCTTTTTGTTTCATATTTTAGAAGATGGTTTATAAGTCCTAAAGTCAAATCTGATATTGTTCAGTCATAGACATAAGGATCAAAGAAGAATGTAAAAGTCAAAGTAGGAAAAAGGGCAAAAAGAAACATGAATTCATTTTTATTGGTCTTGTTTTATTAGTGGATTTGACAAAAGAATTTCATAACATGCTTTCTGCCAGTTCATTGCTTGACTCTGGCTTTGATGATTGCTGGCACCTCCATAAGCCCAGTGGACTTTATGGTGAGGAAAACTGACTCCTGTTAAGTAAAATGTCAAGATAAACTCAGTGAGGGTTTTTAAGAGATTTAAACCTTGGATTACAAATAGCAGAAGTAAAGAAAACACATATATTGACATTCAACTTCCAGAAAGTGAAGACTTCATAATTTTACTAGCAATGACCTGTTAACTAAAGATCATAGTACCAAACATTAGGGAACAAATCGGTCTAGCTTAGAAAATAACGAACATTTATTTCTCAAGCTCGAGATCAACAGCAAAACTGCATGATTCTAGTGTTCATCATTTCTGATTAAGATACTAATTTATTTATATAATTTTTACTAGGATCAAGGAGTATCAGTAGAAAATAGTTTTGTATAATCCAAAAGATTATTTCTAAGAAACTTGATTGATTAATGTTATCAACTAAATTGTGTCTCTTCACCAAAATTAATATGTGGAAATCCTAGTCCCTATTGTGACTTACTTAGAGATGGAGTTTTTAGGAGATAATTAAGGTTAAACCAGTTAACAAGGATGGAGCCCTATTCTGATAGGACAGTGGCCTTAGAGGAGGAAGATTCTCTGTTACTCTCTCTGTCTCTTTCTCTGTTTTTCTCCTGCCATGTGAGAACATAGTGAGAAGGCAGCCATCTGAAAACTAGCGGGAACTCTCATGAGAAACTGAATCCTGCTGGACTTCGATCTTGGAATTTCCAGTCTCTAGAACTGTGAGAGAGCAAATTTCAGCTGTTTAAGCCATTCAGTCTATGGTATTTTGTAAGGGCTGCCTTAGCTAACTAAGACAATTAATTTGTATTGCATTGCTATCTTAATTTGATGCAGGATATGTGAGAATAATTACCTCCTTGAAATACTTTAAAAGTCTTTTCCCCAAAGGAAAAACAAAAAAAGCAGCAAACAAAATAATAGACCGGAGATGTTAATAATTGATCCTGACATCAAGTCACCTTTCAATTGCCTTTTAGGGGAAGGATGAGCACAGCATGGCTTTTCCTCCTTTCAATAGACTAGAACTTCTTAGGAAACATATTCCACTATTCAAAGGTTAAGGCTTTCTTTCAAGTTGTGTACTGCAGATGTTTAATTAGATAAAGACTCCATATTTTGTCTGGTAAGGTTTTGTTAAGATACAAGCTCATAACTGTCTGAACTTTTCTTTTTTCTTTCTCCCTGCCTTTCACCCATGCAAGCCTTCTTTCCTTCAAATAAAGTTTCTAATAGTTTATCTGATTTTTGTTATATTTGTATGATTTGACTTTATGATAAAAAAATTGACTTTCTATTTATATTTTGCCCTCTTTTTTTGACTTGGAGAAGCCTCATCAAATTGCCTGTGAAATAATAGTTACTCTTTGGCCAATAAATTCATGTGCAGGGAAAAGAATGTTAGAAGAGATAAGATTTAATGACATGAAAAGAAAATAGCATACTGCTTTTTAGGCATATCGGGCCTTCCTCTAACTCAACTTGAGTTTGTTAGGATATCTGCATGTGTTCAAATAATGTTTAGTTTTTAGTTATTAATTATGGAATTAGTGAAGATGGTATGTATTATGTTTAAAATATATGACAAAAACTACAAAATGGAACTAATTTGTATAAAAGGAACATATGAAAGTTTCAGGCTGCAGCAGAGGCAACTTAAAAGAAAGATTCGATACTGTTTTATGACTTTATGCTGGATAGTGAAAAGAGGGACGTCTCCCTTGCATGTGCTTATCACGCATGTTCATGTTCTATGTGCCAGAGTGGAATGACGGTAGGGGTGGAGTGATCACCTGTCTTTTTGTTTGTTTTTGTTTGCTCAGTTAGATTTTATTTAACTTTGGCTGAACTTAAATGACTTGGATTACTCACAGCAGCCCAGTGGCTAAAAATTTAGGCATTCATAAGAAAATCCAAATAATATCTTTCCTTTGCCTCCAAACACAAACAGGATGGAGAAGTCATCTTTGAGAGTTGCATTGGCAAAATGTGGTCTATCTCATTCCTGGATTCTACCTAGCTTGGCAATTTACTCAGATGTTCATATGTCTGTAATTGGCACACTACAGTTTTTATGCCTCCATTGCAAAGTCTTTATTGGGTTTTTCCCCTGTGTTGGTTCCTGGGGTTGAATCATGAATCTGTAATCTGAGAAGGGAGGTGAGAGGGAACTCTGGCAAAAAAAAAAAAAAAAAAAAAAAAAAAGAAAATGAAAGCAAGCAAGCAAGAAAGAAAGAAAGAAAGAAGGAAAGAAGAAAGAAAAAATAAAAAAGAAGTCCCCTTCTTTAAGCCCTAGTGGATTGAGAGGAGAGAGGGATGCAAAGCTGGCAAACAGATCGGATGACAATGTTCTTTTTTTTTTTTTATGTTGGTGTGTTCTTTTTTTTTTTTTAATTAATTTTTATTGGTGTTCAATTTACCAACATACAGAGAAACACCCAGTGCTCATCCTGTCAAGTGTCCGCCTCAGTGCCCGTCACCCATTGTCCTTTTGTTGTGTTCCTCTCCTGCCTGCTGGCTTCTCACCCTGCAGATCGACACTCAAGGGCAGGGTAGCGGCTTTGTAGAAACATCCAGGCAGATATATGGGGTCTCTAAGGAGACTGGAGGGAGCTGTAGTCCCATAGGAGAGCCTCCAAAAGCCAGATCACAGTCATCTATTTAGGGAGCAGGTTCGAGTACTCTCACCCATTCAGAAACCAGGCAGGAGTCCAAGGTGTATTCTTGCTACATCAGCCATTGTGGGCCTGGTGCACATTTCCTCACTTAGATGACATTTGAAGGGAGGAGGGTGAGGGAACTCTCAAAGACTGAGCATTTCCCTAGAGATACTAAGCCATCCGAAGAAACCATTTAAATCAGAGCAAATATGGAGCTAAACTTTAAATAGATGGAATATTTGAACCGAAGGACACAATTTAATGTAGAAGAGATAGATTTTGTTAATCAACAATTCCAACATCTCTTAGTACCTAGAGGAGTTAGGAAGATTGTTAGCTCTAGATATTGAGGCAGTATACTTATTTGCATATATGAATACAACATGAGTACAACTGCACTTCTGATATACATGATTTGATCTTCATAAAATTATGAATGTTGCATAATGGTGTTGTATTTCATTTATATTTGTTAAACATATTGGTGATCTAGCTTTGGGTGTATACTGGTCTCTGAAGCTCTCTGAAATAGAGATATTTACATTGACTGAATACTTTTGTTCATATTTTCTTATCCCTAAACTTCAATGTACTTAAATATTTGAGATGATTCTGAAAAATTCCTTAATTTTGTCAGACATTAAGAAATAATATAGTGAAGAGAAGCCTGGACAATGAGTCAAAATAAACTGAATTAGGGAGGAAGAATGCTTGAATAAGTTACTGTATTTCTCTGAGCTTCAATGTTTTCATCTTTAAAATAATTAATTCCTTTATCCCTTTTACTATTAGAAATCTATTATTTTAAAAGACAAAGTAGTGGACTCTATGTACTCTGCAGACTTAAAGAAGGCCTAAAGCTTTTCTTAAAGAACTCCACTATTGAAAACCTGGGCAAAAAAGAATGATTCATTGATGGAAGTTCCCAAAAAACAGAGCGCAGGGAGGAGGGAGAAAAACCAAGATCATACAGTGTCATGAAAGCCAAAGGAAAAGTGTTTCAGGAGTGGTGAACGGTTTTGGCTTTTACTGCTAAAGCTTAAGCACAATGGGAAATGAGAAGAAACTGCTGTGTTTAGCAATGTGGAGTACACTGATGACTAGTCCAAGTGTGATATGAGGGAGTGGTGGGGAATAGAACCTGGACCGCAGAAAGTAAAGAAAGTGGTGAGGCCTGGGAAGTCATGAATATAAAGCCACACTACTTATAAATTTTGCTGTGAAGGGGGAATAGGACCGTAGCTAGAGGGGAACTGAGGGAAGGCTTTAAAAACAAGAGGAAAAGTGGGGCAAATGGAAAATATGGTAAGTACCTAGGAGACAGTTCCTGGTACAGCTGCAGAGGATGGGCTTCTGTGCACAGGTTGGTGTCAGCCTAGAAGAGGAGAGAACTACCTTCCTTGTATCAGTAGTCCAGGAGGGAAGGGTGGGAAGGTCCCAGCAGGTACATAGATTCCCTGTGGGGCACTGGAATCTCTGTCCAATGGTGTGCATTTTCTTCACCATGTAAGAGACACGATCATTTGTTGTTGATGAGATTAGAGATCTGGGATAGGTTAGGGGGAAAATGGAAAATTCCGTTAGAATAGAGGTAATTAAAAATGGTTGTGAATAATTAGCTGACTAGAAAAACACCTTTGGCAGGCCAGAATAAAGGGCCAGTTAGAGTTAATTCATGCTTTATATAAAATTCTGTCTTCCTTATTAGAATGCTAAGGTTTAAAAGATAGGTTTTTTTTTTCACACTTATTCAGCCACCAAATAAACATTTTTATTTAGCAATATTTCCCTTAGTTAATAGAAAATAACATTTTACTTATCACTGGCAAGCTTCTCTAGTCTCATATTTTAAACTATAGAAACTATATCCTGTCTTACATTTTGTAGTAAAACAATTGAAGTACTAAAACTGAGCTCAACTTTCAGGTGTGAAGGGCTAGTTTCAAAATTATCTTTAGAATCTTTGAAGCTAAATAAACAAAACATTCTGTCCCCTGCACCCCCAAATTCTAATATTTTAAGCAACTGAAATGATACAAATCCTTTATTGTTTTCAAGGTCCTATCTTATTTTATTCAAATGTTTTAGTTCCTTATGGAATTTGCCAAAATCATTGGAGCTTCAACCTTAATCCTTGAATCTCTTTGTAAAATGAGAAAGTAATGTAATTTTCTATACTGAGGTTGAGGGCTACCTCAATTAGTGGGATAATTTTAGGTGTTACTGGGTGTTTATATATGTAGTCCAACCCCTAATGATTGCAGTTTTTCCTATAATAACAAAGGATTCTTAAAGACAATTAGGATGGGTACTGTTTTAAATATTCTGGTTTTTTTTCCACTTTATTTCAGATGAAGCTTTCTATGTTTTATTGCCCAAGAAAGAGGAGTAGATTTCTCTTTTTCTTTCTTATAACAGATTTAAAAGACAATTACAGATGTCTTTTTAGTGGGTTTCTGTTTAGCCTGCTGATCTCTTTCTGTTCTATATCAATTTTATATAAAAGGAATTCATGTTCATTGGCTTATGTTACCAACTTATTATAAAATCATCATCATCATTATTTCTTACTCTCTTTTTCTCTCACCATCTTTTTAACCAATTTCTAGTATCTTTAAATCATTATACCCTTAGACTCCTGTTATACTATTGCTGGGCAAGATTTTTTTCAGAGTGAGCTAAAGTAGTCTACTGGTCAGGCTGCTCAAATTCAGGTTTGATTTTTGAAAAAAGGATTTTTGTCACTTGGTAAAGATCATCTGAAGAGCTGGATCTTAATTTTAATTGTTTTTATAATTTTTTATTTTAGTCCCTTGCTTTGATTTTCAAGATACATCTGGGGAAATTTGACAATAGTGGCTCTTTTAGAAATGTGTCTTGGTTTCTAGCTTGGCTGATTGTGCTTTGAGTTGAAGTTACAAAGTGGTTTTTAAAGAATTTGGGGTTCCTCAAGCCTCAAAAATGGCTTGCATGTATCTTCTCTTTTGTTTTTATAAAGACACTTGTAATATGAGAGAAATGGGATATCTTGGAATGTTTAACCTCAAATAATTCAATAAGAACACATTTTCGTTTTCTTTAATGATACACATTTTCAAAATCCTTCATGTATTTTAGACCACAATAGCATGCTATTTACAGTGGGGTCAGAAGATGGATGCTTTTAGGATCAGACAGCTGATTCTCTCTCTCTCATTCAGTGGTTTTGGACTTCTTTTCACTTTCAAAGTAATTATGCTGACCTGTTGATGTTGTTTATAATGAATCTGTTTCAGTCATGCACAGAAAATAAGTGTGTGCGTGTGTTTGTGCATGTGTATATGTGTGTGTGAGACAGGATTCTCACTATCACCAGTCACATGTCCCCAGGCTTTGCTGTCTGGGGTCATATTCTTCAACATCTGCCCAACATTAGAGTTCCATCTTATTGTGTGGTCTTCCTTTCTTTGACAACTGGAGAAATTCGTTCTTTTATTTCTCTGAATGGTAAAGAAAGATTAAAATTTATTATTCTATAGATTCTCTGTTTGAAGTGAGCTTATTTTTATTATTTTTTTTATATTTGTTTAAATCCTGTATCTTTTCTAAACTAGCAAGATGTGGAATCTTAATAGCAAGATGTGGAATGTAATTCATTATATGAAATAGAATGCTTACAGATAAAAGATTTATTTGAATATTTTTTTCTTTTTAATCTGATTTGGAAGAGGATGATAAAAAATTCAACATGCCCAAAGTCACTCAGTTATATTTTTATACTGATTGAGAAGTATGATACTAAATATAAAATTTGGGACAAAAAACCCACAATGATTAAAAGACACACTTCAGGGGCACCTGGGTGGCTCAGTTGAGCCTCTGACTCTTGATTTCAGCTCAGGTCATGATCTCAGGGTCACTGGATCAAGCCCCAGATCAAGCTCTGTGCTCAGTGCCGTGTCTGCTTGTCCCTCTCTCCTGGTGCTTGCTCTCTCTCAAAAAATAAATAAAATCATTAAAAAGAAAGAAAGGAAGAAAAGCCTCATCATTTTACAGTTTGAATATTTAGACAAATTCATCTCATAGGAGAAAAAGATTACTTTTTCATCATAAGAGTACCCATCAGATCATCATAAGAGTAAAGTACTAACAGCTTTTCCAATCTAGAAAGTAATACCTCTCTGAAATCAATGGTGAAATTTTATGTGCCATTTGATTTTTATCCTCAAATAAGAATTGACTTAAATCCCATTAAATGAGCCTAATTTACTACTTTGTTGTGTCATTATTTATTATTCTGTTTCATATCTAATAGTCTCCTCAAGTGTTTAGTTAGTCTCTGAAGGCAAGAACCCGATTATATGCATGTCTGTATTTCCTAAAATATTTCAGAGAAACTAGATAGTAGTTAGTATTCAAAAATTGATTTATTTGGGGAGTCTGGGTAATTTGGTTGGTTGAGTGTCTCACTTTTGATTTTGGCTTAGGTCATAATCTCAGGGTCCTGGGATCAAGCCCCAAGTTGGGCTCCACACTCAGTGAGGAGTCTGCTTGAGATTTTCTCTTTCCTTCTCTCTCTTCCTCATTCATAAGTGTGCTCTCTCTTGCTTTCTAAAATAAATAAATAAATTAAATAAATAAATAAATAAATCTTTAAAAAAATTGATTAATGAGTAAAAAAAGTTGAGAATGACTGACTGCCTCCAGTTACTTGTTTTTCTATTCCAAAGCCACAATCTTGCCTATGATTCTGTGGGTACATTTAGAACTTAGAACCCTGTGTTTTGAGCTGGATGAAAATGTTAAGCTATCAAGTGGTTAAGTAAAAAAGCCTCTTTGATGCCACAGAAGACCTCAGATGAATGCAGGCGGTTTCAATTACCATAAGGAATCTAGACTTTCCATCTGCAAAGTGTTTCCTTACTTCTTATCGAAATACTCCCCACTGGATACTCTTGATAAATAATGGTCTGATTTTTATACTTACTGAAAATGGTTTGACATGTTTGCATTTAGTTTGTCAACTGATAGGGAGGAAATAGAAATATGTGACTTATCAATGTGTTGTATTCCTTGTCATAAGACAAGCCATTTAAGTATAAAAGGCCAAACTCCCACACACTCTTTGAAGGTTTGCATGGTTTTTTTTCAATTGAGTTTCATTTTCTTGTATGTGCACATTTCAGCATATCACACTTATTTGTTCTCTTTGTATTTATGTATCATAAGCATTGAGCATGGAAGAAGTTTAGGTAATGAATGACAATACTACAAAATTTATACTTTATAATTATGATAAAGTGTTAAGATTAAGATAAAGTCCAGTATTAATGTTTTATGACTGTGTTGGTGATGGTGGGACCCTCTTGCTTCATAACAATTTACAGATTGCTACTGGTCAGAAAAATGTATAAACCATTATCTTGATGTAACTGTGTTTATGATTTCAAAAGAAATAGCCAGTAAGTTGAGAGACATATTTTAGTGGTGGAAAACTGGAAATTAGGAATAAGTTCTTCAGAGTACAGAAATTATCTTCAAGAAAATAATTTGAAATATATTACCCCCACTCCACCTCATAGAAAGTTACAAAGGACCATAAGACTTCCTGTCAAAGCCAGAGAACTTTTCCCCTTACTTTGATAAGCATTTTGTAGAAATAAATGCAGCATTTTCACCTTCAATAGTAACCGTCTTCTCTGAATTTTCAACATTTCATGTATTTACAGAGTAAAAATGAAAAGAAATAGAGCACTGGACATGTGATTTGTAGGGCTTGTTTAAATTTTAATTACCAAACCTTGAGGTTTTTTAACAGAGAAGCTTCATTGTTGTGGAACAGTGAAAGAATGTGATATGGATGAGGACAAGATATTTCAATCAGTGTTTCTGAGGCTAAAATTTTCATGAAAAAATACCATGTTAGTATCAGAATATTTTAATTGATTCCATATGTTATTTCTAGTTTGTGGCACATGTAATGACTGTAATTGAACTATTCATTATAAATATGGGTTCCGTAAGCAACATATACTTTTGTTCTTTTTAGAAAGTCTCAAACCAAAGAAGCACATCAAGTTTTTTGAAAAAGAAGAGATTGAACAGGTAGCCTTTGTGGATATTTACAGTCAATATTCTGTCAAAAAGGTAGCCTGCATAGGTAATTTCCCTTTAAAATATGCTGGATAGGAACAAGTCTCAAGTTTTAATGTTTACAAACGGGTGTAGTTAAAACTGCCTCACTTATTCATTTTTTAAAATGATTTTTCTTGTTTGAGAAAATATATCTATTACATTCGCTAGTAATTACTTTTTAAGAAGCAAAATGCAAGACCCATAGACAGCTGTTACGTAGTCTCTGCCAATTTACAAGGCAGTAAAATACTATTACCCTCACGCAAATAGCTTTAGTGATTATTTTTGTTCATATTTATTACATATGCTTTTTTCACAATAGCAAGTATTATCAACTCTCATTTCCTAGTCCTTAAGTTAAGAAATAGTTAATTCATAAATTTTCAAGAAAAAAATCTCTTGCATTGGAACATTTTTCAGTTTTAAAGAATTGACAAGAAGTGTTCTATTGCAAATAGTTTCACACATAAAGAATACATAGAAAACATTTTCAGTGTAATTTTCTTACCCTTTTAAGTATTTATTTATTTTGGAGTAAGGAGTTATAGATTGATAGTTTATTTTTTTCTTTAGTACTTTAATGATGTTACTCCACCATTTTTTAGCTTGCATTGCTTCCAGTGAGAATTCTATCATTTCTTACCATTGTTCTTTTTATATTCATTGTATTTTTCTCTGTTTTTAACATTTTTCTTATAATCATATAAACAATTTGATGCTCTGATTTAGTGTAATTTTCTGCCTTTTCTTGTGTTTGTGTTCTACTATACTTCTTGGATGTATATTAACAATTTTCATCAAATTTTAATCCACCTTTATTTCTTTAAATATTTTTTCTGTCCACTCCCACCCATTCTTTTTCAAAGACCTCAATTACAGAAAGAATACAGCACTAATGATGCTTGGTTTGTTTGTTTATTTACGATTTTATTTATTTATCTGAGAGAGAGAGAGAGAGAGAGAGAGGCAGAGACACAGACACAGGCAGAGGGAGAAGCAGGCTCTCTGAGGGGAGCCTGATGCAGGACTCAATCCTAGGACCGTGGGATCACAACCTGAGCCCAAGGCAGGTGCTCAACTACTGAGCCACCCAGGCATCCCTATTTTTTTTTAAGCCTTTTATTTCTATCTTTTATCATTGTGAATATTTTCTATTTCTGTATCTTCAACTTTACTATTTCTTCCAAATTTCTTATCTGTTGTTTATCCTATTCAGAGTATTTTTCATTTTAGATATTATAATTCTCATCTTACAAAAGTTTATCTTGTGGTTTTTAAAAATAACTTCTATTTATGTATATTATACTTAACCTTTCTTTAGTTTTATAAAAATGTGGAGTACAAGTATAATAATTTGTGTTGTCCTATCTAGTAATTTTATCATCTAGTAGTTTCTGGGTTGGTTTCAAGTCATTGACTTTTCTCCTCACTATGAATTATGTAATATCGTTTCTTTGCATGCCTGCTGATTTGTTATTGGATGCCAGACATGATAAATTTTATCTTGTGCTCTGGATATTTTTGTATTCCAAAAAAATACTCTTGAACTTTGTTCTGGGTTGTAGTTATACTGCTTGGAAATATTTTGACCTTTTTTTTTTTTAAGATTTTCATTTATTTATCTGAGAGAGAGAGAGCAAGCGAGCACGAGTGGTGGAGAGGGGTAGAGGGAGAGGGAGAAGCAGACCAGGTCCAGGTCCATATAGGTACCACATAGAGTCCACCTTTATAAGTATTCTTTGACCAGTTTTATCCATTTGAGGGAATGTTATTCTATTTGATACAAGTGTAAGTCCTATATTACCTTTAATCTAGCAGAGTCTGTTTGTTTAGTTTATTTGTTGTGGATGGTATTTAGTAGGGTCTTTTAAAATCCAGCCCGATTATTTGTGCCTTTTGAGTGTTTATACCTGTGCTATTAAATACTACATTCACTAGCCAATTGTGACTGACTATTCAGCATTTGAAATATATCTGGTCAGACCTGATACATGCTGACCATATGAAATATAGACCAGGCTTTCATTTTCTTAGTACAAAAAATATGTAATGTACTCTTAATAGATTTTTAAAATTTTTTTAAAGATCTAAAAAAATTATTTATTTATTTATTTATTTATTTATTTATTTTTTATTTATTCATAATAGACATAGACATAGAGAGAGAGAGAGAGAGAGAGAGAGAGAGATCAAGAGAGAGAGAGAGGCAGAGACACAGGCAGAGGGAGAAGCAGGCTCCATGCTGGGAGCCCAACGTGGGACTCGATCCCAGGTCTCCAGGATCGCGCCCTGGGCCAAAGGCAGGCGCTAAACCGCTGAGCTACCCAGGGATCCCCAATAAAATTTTCTATAGCTTACACATTGAAATATTTTGAAAATTTTGAGTTAAGTAAATATGTTGTTAAAATTATTTTTACTTGTTTTTACTTTTGAGAATGTGGCTTATTAGAAAATTTAAATGTCTGTGCATGGGTTACATTGTATTTCTGTTAGCACTATTAAGCTTTCCAACTTGAGATTCTAGGCCTTGTCTTCTGTTCTTACCCTGAAGACCTACCAAAATTTATGCTCGAATTTATTTAGATCTTAAATAGGATTTTGTTGAAGGAGTGACCAATGGTATGCTCTTTTCTTGCTCATAGCAGTTTCTTTTGTGCCTCTTACTTCTACTTGTTTCTCTTTGATCTCAGGGCCAAAATATCCCATTTGATAAACTTCCTTTTCCTCAACACACTGCTTTGTCAAGTTATCTCATAGCAAGTTTTTATGGCAAATAAATCACTGTTGTGAAAAGATTCTCCTTTATTTTCCTAGCAGTTAATGTTGTTAAAATAGTTTCACAATAAGGTAGTTCCATTTACCTTTAATAAAGCAGAAAGACACTTTATGGTGTGATGGTGCTGATGCTTATTCACCAGTGGGCACTATCATAAATAAATTAGATTTAGTCTTAGAGGATCAATTTAAAAGATATTATACCTTATCAAACTTATTACAAACATTCTGTCTTGGAAATGTGACAAATATAACTTACTTAAGTTTTAGATAAAATGAGCACACACGCACACACACACACTTGCGCGCGCGCGCACACACACACACACCTCTTTATGTATTTCTGGATTCTGTCCCGATATAAAATATATAAACTTCGAGATTTGCATTTTTACAATGTACTATGTAAATTCTAGGTCAGAGAAGAAATATATTCATTGGGTCTGGTGCCAAATAGTGAATAAAATGAATGAAAAGCAAGAAGAAAAGGAAAACAAAAAATGAGCAGTATCTGAGAATAAGTGATAGCTTAATATTCTTGAGAATACGTTTTTGTAAAACATATTTCTCAATACGCCACATTTCCTCCAGGTAATACAACCCAAAAACCAGTAGCCATCTTTTAAACCTGTGATTTTACTTTTAAAGATCATTTGGCTTCATCATTTCTGTCTTTAAGGTGGGAGTGATTTGTACTGAATATGGTACTGAATTACTATTCTTTTTTGAACAGCTAGTCATTTCATTACTCACGTATGTAAAATATCATCAGGTTAGGTAACTACCCTGTTGTGGAGGGTATACATTCTTATTTTAAGATATACATCTCTATTATATTGTAATAAAAAAAGTTCAAGTAAAACTTCCACTGTGAGAAAGAATTGACATGGATGTTTTAGAGATTGACTATGGCATTAAAGATTGGAAGAGAATTAATCTTCCAAGAGGAGTAGGAGAAACATATTTCTTTGTAATATTTGACAACCAGGCAATACAGAACATTATAGAATCAGTGTTAGAAGATGATCTGGTATACTCAGGGATACGGAACGTAAAACTGAAGCTACGTATTTCAGCCTTCGCCAAGTTTTACTGCTTATTATGCTTGTAGGAAAAAAGAGGAAAATTGAACACCAATAAAAATTAATTAAAAAAAAATAAATAAAAAGAAAAAAAAAGAAAAAAGAGGAGGAAGACCTGTATCTCTTAAAATATTTTTCAGTATAAAAGCTTGCCTCTCACAGAGGAGATAGGGGGGATAGAACCACTTTCTCATGTAGGAGTGTTTCTGATGATCATCAAGGACATATGCTTACACAATACAGCATTTGCTGGAATAGATACATCATTTTAGATGATCATTTATAAATATCTACCCAATGGGAGATACAACCAGTGAACTGTCCTACTTTAAAACCACGATAAATTGCTCTGCCCCAGTGCTTATATTTCTTTGAGTCAAATTAAGACAGGTTGCTCTGTAAGCTGAGCAGGTTAGTCAAACAGTAATGCCAAGATCTGCTATTGCTTCAGAGATTTTAAGTGGTCAGGAGAGAATTTGTAGCTGAGCAGTTCCTCAGGCCTCGGCAGTTTCAGTGAACTACAATGAATTTTGTACATTAATCTGTTGGTAAATTGAGGTGGATCTCAGAACAATGATCTCAAAAGAGCTTGTTTGGATGCAACATTTTGGGATACAGGGTTAAAAATGATTGTTTCTCAAACTTTTTACCCTTTCTCCAAGTACCTAATCATCAACAGATGATGGTTGCCTTTTATTTATAGATTTATAGGGAAAATACAGGTTATCAAGTAAGTACCTACTCAGCTTTTCCCCCTTCCACTTCTTTTTTTTCCTCCCCTCCACTTATATATGTACTTTTGATGTCATCCATCAGTTCCTTCTTTCTATTTTAGCAGAATCTGTGTTTCAGATTCTTTCCAAAGGCCTCAGAGGCAGTGGAACGTAGTGGCTAAGAGAACAGTCTTTGATTCCCAGCTCTGTGGGCTCTAATTTTCCCTCCTGGATTTGGGCCAGTTCAATATTTTGGTTTTTCCATCTCTATAATGGACATAATGAAGACATGTATCTCATAAGGTTCTGTAGAAAGCGCTATATTCAAGTCACCAAGTATAAGTGTATTGTTATCTAAGTATGTCTTAACTTTGGTTATTAATTGATTGATATACTTGGCAGCTCCACATTCGAGGCATAAATATTTATGGTTGTTAGGTCCTCTTGTTGGATAGATGCTTTAAGTATGATATAGTGTCCTTCTTCATCTCTTACTACAGTCTTTGGGATAAACTTTAATTTGTCTGATACAAGGATGGCTACCCCTGCTTTATTTTGAGGACCATTTGAATGGTAAATGGTTCTCCAACCTTTTATTTTCAGGCTGTAGGTGCCTTTATGTCTAAAATGAGTCTCTTGTAGACAGCAAATAGATGGGTCTTGCTTTTTTATCCAGTCTGAAATCCTGCCCCTTTTGATGGGGTCATTAAGCCCATCCACGTTCAGAGTTACTATTGAAAGATATGACTTTAGTGTCATCATGATACCTATTCAGCCCTGTTTTTGTGGATTGTTTTCTTGGACAGGGTCTTCTTTTTCTTTTCCTCTTTCTTTTACAGGGTCCCCCTTAATATTTCTTGCAGAGCTGGTTTGGTGGTCACATATTCCTTCAGTTTCTGCCTATCTTGGAAGCTCTTTATCTCTCCTTCTATTCTGAATGAAAGCCTTGCTGGATAAAGTATTCTTGGCTGCATGTTCTTCTCATTTAGGACCCTGAATATATCCTGCCAGCCCTTTCTGGCCTGCCAGGTCTCTGTTGGAGAAGTCTGCTGTTATCCTAATACTTCTCCCCATAAAGGTTATGGATTTCTTGTCTCTTGCTGCTTTAAGGATCTTCTCTTTATCTTTGGAATTTGCAAGCTTCACTATTAAATGTCGAGGTGTTAGCAGTTTTTATTGATTTTAGGGAGGGATCTCTCTACCTCCTGGATCTGAATGCCTGTTTCCCTTCCCAAGTTAGGAAAGCTCTCAGCTATGATTTGTTCAAATACAGTTTCTGGACCTCTGTCCCTTTCGGTGCCCTCAGGAACCCCAACTAAACATAGAGTTTTCCTTCTGAGGCTGTCATTTATTTCCCTTAACCTATCCTCATGATCTTTTAATTGTTTTTCTCTTTTTTCCTCAGTTTCCTTCCTTGCCATCAACTTGTCTTCTATGTCACTCACTTGTTCTTCTACCTCATTAACCCTTGTCGTTAGGACCTCCAGTTTGGATTGCATCTCATTTAATTGATTTTTAATTTCAGCCTGATTAGATCTAAATTCTGCAGTCATGAAGTCTCTTGAGTCCTTTATGCTTTTTTCTAGAGCCACCAGTAGCTTTATAATTGTGCTTCTGAATTGGCTCTCTGACATTGAATTGTAATCCAAATTTTGTAACTCTGTAGGAGAGAGGACTGTTTCTGATTCTTCCTTTTGTGGTGAGTTTTTCCTTCTAGTCATTTTGCTCAGTGCAGAGTGGCCAAAAACAAGTTGTAGTTGATAGAAGCTCGAACTCTTGTCACTGTATCATTCCAGTTCCCTCTTTAAATCTCAGACCGAATTCATAGGTTTTCAGGATGATTTGAAAGTTATCTAGGTAAGTTGGTGGGGACAGGTGACTTGGGGACCCTACTCTTCCGCCATCTTGCCCCCTCTCATAAGGTTCTGAAGCCAATTGAATTAATTAACATTAAAAACGTGAAGGGCACTGCCTGGTGCACAGTATCAACAGTTGCTATTGCTATGAGTTATTATCACTTTCTGCCTCAGATCTCAGCTCACAAATTCTTTCCTCTGTCCTGAGTCTTTAGTCACTTTTCTTCCACTGGGCCTCCTCCTTAAACTACCTTTGTACTTACAATCCAAGAAAACGTTCCTTCAGTCTGCTCTATTATACTCTTACCATTTCTTCTTTCACTGCCAAACATTATGAAATAGTATTCTCATTCTGTTTCCCAATTCTTCTTCTCCAACTATTCTTCATTCTTTGATACGAACTGACCTCTATTCCCACTGTTAAACTACAACTGGTCCACACTGACTCCTGATTTTTAAACCCAGTTGCACACTTTTAGGCATCATCCCATAGAATCCTTCTGTGGTTTTTGACACTGGACCATTGTAGAACTACTTTAGATGATCAGGTTTTTCAGTGTCTCTGACATTGTTCTTTCCTGTTCATTCACTTCATTTGGACATTACTCTTTCGTCTTTTCTGAGTCTTCTGTTTTGAACACCATGTGCCACGATAATCTCCAGCTTTTGATTATGTGGATTTTTCTTATATCCTGTGCTGCCAAAATATAACTTGAAGCGCATACTGCCTATGTCTCCTCTACATCCTAACTGGACTTGCCTTAATTTAGGCCATATAAATTTTCAATAAACTTCATTCTAGCTTCTTTTATAGTAGCCACCTAATAATTGGTGTTTCAGCCTGTATTCCCTAATCAGTTTCTAGATTTTTTTCATTCTAAAATCTCAATCTAATTATCTCTCCTATGTGAACACAAGAATCCATCATATGCTTGCTATAAGGTAAAACTCAAATGTCCTATATTAGTTGGGTTCTATATTAATTATTTGACAAACCTTTACTTGTACCATAAGACTCAGCACCAATTTTATATCTTCTAACATTTATTTAATTCTCCAGGTAATTAGACACTACTTAGTTGCTTTCTTAGACATGTTTATTCTTATATGTTTCTTAGACATGTTTATTCTCAATGTAATTTATTCATTTACATGTCCATCTCTTCCTAAATGATCCTTTTAGAATCTAACATCCCTACAGTATAACATAAACCTAAGTTTATTTGTTGAGTAACTACCTTTCCATAAAAGTAGGTAGTACTTACTGATGTGGGGAAGTTTAGTTATATTCTCTCTCTCTCTCTCTGTGTATAGTATAAAATAGAAATATATTTTAATTATTAAATTTTCTTTCTTATTAAATAAGTAATATTATGTAACCTAAAAATATTCTGTGAGATAATGTTTTTTCCATTTTGTGTGGTCTTATAAATCAATCCTCAAAACATAAAAGTAAAAATTTTTGTAAATAACTCCTGTGTGTATAAAAAACTTTCAGGAAATGGCCTGATTCCATAATATTCAGGGAATTTACTGTCTTTCCAATATACTCTCTGGTTTTAAACATACTGTGTGCTTTTAGTCTTATCCATTGTGTAGGTAGTATTGATTCTACTGCTGACTTATTCTTGAAAAGTCTTATTTCTGTAGTATGTAATACAAGCATATTTACCATTTTTAAAGGACCTAGTAATAGTATATATACAATAAAATTCTCATTAAATGATAAAATCTTAAGCTTTGTGTATAAAATATTAATATTGAATCAAGATGTTTTAACAATAAAAATGCTATTGAATTATCATCAAAGAAGCCATAAGATTCTTTAAATGAAAAAGTCACTTCATGCAGTTGGTAAGATAGAAATGAAGACAAAATCAGTTCATGATTCTGATTCTGGACAACTCAGAACTCTGTTAATGCACCCTTAAATTGGGAGCCAAAAGCATGTAGAACATTTCTGATATAGGTAAGGGGAGATAGATTTCAGAATTTAAGCTCCTAAGACATTATTTTCCGTTAAGATTTTCCTCTGATTATTTTCATCTATCCCAATATTGCCTAAGTAGATATATACTAATGCATTACATATTACATTCCATTTTGAGTTAAGAGCTGCATGCCCATTGAAAAGGCTTCTTCAGTAACTAGAATGTACATTTTTAAATTATTATCTCAGTAGGGATATTGAAGTTTCCACTAATATTTCTACTTTATTTATTTTTAAGATTGTATTTATTTATTTGATGGAGAGAGAGAGAAAGGGCACAAGCAGGGGTAGTGGCAGGCTGAGGAAGAGGGAGAAGCAGGCTCAATCCCAGGACCCTAGGATCATGACCGAAGCCAAAGGCAGATGCTTAACTGATTGAGCCATCCAGGTGCCCCAAATATGAGGACTTTAAAAAAATTTTGATGCTGCTATCAGAGGATTTCCCTATCCATATCGAAATGTAATAATATATTATTTGGTTGCATATTACAAAAATTGAGGCTCAGAAAAAGCTTATTGTTATTTATAATGTCCACTTAATCATTTTGGCATTACAAGCTTTATTTGAAATGAGGACCTACATCCTCCACCATTTTTGGTGCAACAAGAGATGAACTGCCACTTTTTTTTTTTTTAAAGATTCTATTTGTGTATTTAACAGATAGAGAGAGAATGAGAGAGAGCCTGCACAACCAGGGGGAGCAACAGGCAGAGGAAAACGGAGAAGCAGGCTCCCCATTGAGCAAGGAGCCAGATGCAGGGCTCCATCCCAGGACCCTGAGATCATGACCTGAGCCAAAGGTAGACACTTAACCAACTGAGCCACCCAGGTGCCCTGAAATACTTCTTTCTGTTCCACAAAGGTGCTATTGCTGAGTACGAGGCTTCTTTAACAACCAGTTAATAGTTTATATGACTGGCAGCATCACTTATGAATGAATTGTCTCGCTAGGAGTCAAAATTAACCATAAATGTTATATACTGTAGGATAAAAAGTTATAGTAGTATTTTTAAAAAAGATGTCTCTGTCAAAATAATGAGACCATCCAATAATCTGAACCAAAAAATCTTAGAAAACCCTTGTTTGGAGATGAGCTGTGGGAGTTCAGTATTCTGAGGCACAAATGAAAGGAGGAAATGAATACATTTGATTGCATTTTAAAATCCTTTCTTATATAGAAAGTAGATAGTGCTCTTCTTGGTACGTAAATAAGTCAAGTGTTCCTGCAGCAAATGACAAGAGCTTAGGAGTTAGGTCTCCACTCAAGGTCATGTTCGGTTGTTGGGATCTGATGTAGAGCATGAATTCTTGTTCTTAGAACATCGGCTGACAAATATAATGTATTCCATAAAAATTAGAATTATTGGGACGCCTGGGTGGCTCAGCAGTTGAGCATCTGCCTTCGGCTTATGGCGTGATCCTGGTCTGGGGATGGAGCCTGCATCGGGAGCCTGCTTCTCCCTCTGCCCATGTTTCTGCCTCTCTCTGTGTGTCTCTCATGAATAAATAAAATCTTAAAGAAAGAATTATTAATAAAAATTCAAACAAATTATTATACACTCAATTTATTTTTACATTACAATTTAAAAAGTAAGTAAAAACAGTTAATGACTGAAGTGCATTTGTATTTCTTCCAGGCTTTTACCATACCAATAACTTAATGTTCCAATCACAGTATTCAACAATAATAAAATGTTTATTAGAACCATACATACATGTGTTAAGATAAGAAAAGGAAACAACACAGTTAAGGTGAGTAGCTGTACAGTAAAACTAGGAAAATAATTGAGGCTATATAATAAAGTAAAAAGAAAATAAAGAAAGCAAGAAAGAAAGAAAAAAGGAAAGAAAAAAAGGAGGAAAGAAAAAACCAAAACTCCAAACAAAGCAGAGGGTGGGCCATTTGCCAAAATGGATTTGAGGTCTTACTTTTTCTTAAACTAACTTTGTGAGCTTCAACTGCTTGGTATGTCAGTGCTTCATTTATCCTATTCTCTAATAAAGAGTAAATTAGATGAAGGAGCCTAGAATTTTTGTGGAAAAGTGTTATTTTTTAAAAAATTTTTCTAGAGGGATCCCTGGGTGGCGCAGCGGTTTGGCGCCTGCCTTTGGCCCAGGGCGTGATCCTGGAGACCCAGGATCGAATCCCACATCGGGCTCCCGGTGCATGGAGCCTGCTTCTCCCTCCGCCTGTGTCTCTGCCTCTCTCTCTCTCTCTGTGACTATCATAAATAAATAAATAATTTAAAAAAAAATTTTTTTTCTAGAGTTTGAATTGGTGATAGTCATTGTGGATATGGGAGGTAAGGAGACAGAATTTTTGGAAAACAGAAATCTATGGATTTGGGAATGGAGTCAATATTGCATCTTCTCAAGTGTAATCTCTTTACCTTGGAAATGGAAGTAGGTGGATGGAAATACCGTGTGGATAAGAATGGTGGAAAAAATTTCTGTAAGATAACAGGCTAGGACCATCAGACAAAAAAAAAAAAAAGACCAACTTTAAAATAGAGCTCAGTGTAGAATGAGTCCCACCAAAATAATTAACATTTAAATGTATTATTTTAAAATGCTTTTGAATACTCTAATTATATTTTAAAATTGAACATGGAGCTCTTCATGGAAAGTATATTTAAAAACTATTTTATTTATAAAATTACATTTTATAATTAAAAATTGGTGAGGAAAATGCATTTTAATTTTGTTAATAATCTTTTAATCTTAAATGACACTAACTTAGTGAAATATAATTTTTGAAATTTATATATATTGAAATATTTAGTGAAAAATAATGAACTTAGTGGTCAATTAAAGCAATTGCAATGTATGTATTTGGACAATATTGTTCTTTATTAATGGTGAATATGAATCACTGCAAAAGTGACAGTTTTATTTTAAGTTTTATAATTTCCTTTAAAGCTTAAAAAATATTTTTTTGAATATAATGAACATACAATGTTACATTAGTTTCAGGTGCAGAGCATAGTGATTCAGCAACTACATACATTACGCTATACTCACTACAAGTGTGGTTATCATCTGTTACCATAAAATACTATTACAATACCATTAACTATATTCCCTATCTGTACCTGTTATTCCTGTGATTTATTTATTCCATAACTGAAAGCCTGTGTCTCCCACTTCCTTTCACACATTTTATCTATTCCCCACCCCCCTCTCCTCTAGCGATCATTAATTTGTTCTTATTTATAAGTCTGATTTATAGGTCTGATTCTGCTCTATTAATTTATTTGCTTTTTAGATTCCACATAAAAGTGCCATCATATGGTATTTATCTTCAGTCTGACTTATTTCACTTAGCATAGGTAATATTCTCTAGGTCCATCCATGTTATCACAAATAGAAGATCTCATCCATTTTTATAAAAATGATTTTGAGTGCTAAGTACCATTGTATCCTTTTTATAATGAAGTAGCTGGGGCTCAGAAAAATTACTTCTCCAAGGTAAATTACTTATTTAATAAGAAGTAAAGGAGGGATTCTGACTCTGAAACCTACTCCTTATTCATATAATTATTTCACAAATGTTGATTGAGCACCTGTACTTTTCAAAACAACTCTCTGGGTACTGGGTTTATGGGCATGAGCAAAACACACAAAAAGCCCTGACCTCTTGCAGCTTGCAAGGTGAAAAGCTGGAAGACCAAAATGAAGCTACATAAGTAAGTTATGTTTTATGTTAAATTATAATGATGCCAAAGAGAAATAAACTGGGGAGAGAGGATAGAGAGTGTTCAGAAGGATGATTGCAGTTTTAAGTAGGAAGCTCAGGGAAAAACAAACTGAGAATGTAATATATGAATCAAACCTGAAGTAGTTGAAAGAAATTTGCTATGGGTGTACTGAGGAGATGAAGATTATAGGAAAGGAAATAGCAATTGTGAAGGTCCTGTAGTGGGAGAAGGCACAGCAAGTTCAAGGTCTGCCAAAGAGACCATGGTGACTAGAGCAGAGTAAATATGTGGGATTGTAGAAGATAAGATCATAAAGGGACGGGGAGCCAGACTGCATAGGACCTTGTAGCCATTGCAGTTACTTAGGCTTTTCTCTGGTTGGGATAACGGCTACTGAGGGATTTTGAGATTAGTGATATGATCTGACATATTTTATCAGTGTTGAAAAGAAATGAAAAAGGGAGAATGAGTGGAAGCAAAGTAACCACTGAGGATGCTATTGACAATAATTCAGGGGACTTAGAATAGTGATTAATGGAGGGAATAGAGGAAAGTGGTTGGATTCTAGATATATTTGGAAGATAAAGCTAATGGTATTTGCTGTGGATTAAGTGTGAGTTGGGAGAGAAAACCATGTGAAGGGTAACTGCAAGTATGAAGTTGCCCTTTGGGAAGAGCAGGCTTGGAAGGAAGATAAAGATGAGGAACTTACCATGTTTTGGACATGGTAAGTTGGAATGTCTATTAAACATCCATGTGGAGATATAATAAGTAATTGGACTTGGGGCATAGGGGAGAAGTTCAGGCTATATTGAGAGATATCAGTTATAGCAGAGATTGGATGGAAGGGAGTTAGTGAGGACATAAAAGATATAAAAGATTGAACCTTCAAGTATTTCAACATTCAAAGATTGTTGGAGAGATGAAGAGGAAACATCAAAGGAGAATGAAAAGTAAGGCCAGTAAAGAGGGAGGATAACTGGGACCACAGTAACAAAGCAGAGAAGATGTTTACAGGCAGAGAGAATGACCAATTTTGTCACAAGCTGCTGAGGGATCAAGTAATACAAGAATTGAAAGGCGGCTATTGGGTTTACCAGGATGAAGCTCATTGGTGACCTCCACAGGAGCAGTTCCGGTGATGTGGGGGCAGATCATCTTGAGTGAGTGGACTTAAGAATTTACAGAGACAATCTTTTGAGGTGTTTCCTCTAAAGGGAAGTTTGGACTATTTACTACAAGGAGGAAATGAGAATTGAGATGATAAGAGGATTTTTTTCGGATGGGAGAATAACATTTTTATGTTGACGGAACTATTCAGAAGAGATAGAAAACTTGATGTTGAAGGAAAGAGAGGTGAGGATTGCTGAGGCAGTGTTCTTGTATTGGAGAAAGCAGATGAAATTAGAGTGCAAGTGGAGAGGCTGGCCTTTGCTGAGAGTTCACCCACTTTAACCAGAGGGAAGATGGAGTAGGTGGGGAACAGATCCAAGTATATGGGGGATGTGGTGATAGCTTGTGAATGTTGTCTTCTGTAATTCTTTTTTTTTTTTTTAAGATTTTATTTGTTTATTCATGAGAACCACAGAGAGAGATAGAGACATAGGCAGAGGGAGAAGCAGGCTCCCTCCCTGTGGGGAGCCTGATGCCAGGACTCAGTCCTAGGACCCTGGGATCATGACCTGAGCCAAAGGCAGATACTTAACCACTACACCACCCAGGTGCCCCAGTCTTCTGCAATTCTTAATTGTTGACTTATACTGTCACGTTGGTATATAAAGTTATGTTGAATTATACAATATCCAAATTAGGTAGATGCATCTCAGGTTTCTTGAATTGAAATTTATTTAATTTAAAATTAAAGGCTAGAATGTGGTATAAATTGAGAATAAAACCTTTGAAGATTGTAGCAGATTCACATCATGGCTGCTAAATAGCTGTTTTTTTTTATTGCTATCATAAAGATTTATGCTTATTCATGGAAAGAGCTAGTGTTCTCTTTTAGGTCTTTTTTTCCTCAGAAACAAGGAGACAGTAATCATCACTATCAACCTTATCGTTGAAGACCAAGGACAGCAGTAAATATATTCTTTAAGTGAGGGTTAAAATCATCATAGGGTGAATGAGTAATTTTTATTTTATGGTAAAACAAGTGGCTTTTTCAGTGACACAAGTCTGTGGGAGAAAGAATGAAATGCACATTTGTGCATTAAAATTCTAGATTCCAGTCATCTGATAACATTTCTTGTCAAACTATTCTAACAGCTCTTACTGCTTTTGAGAATGTTTAAATAAAATCTTAGCAAAAATAAAGTAAGCTTTCCCCTTTCTCTATACTTCATGCCAAAAAAGAAAAAGGGCTGTATTTTACCTTTATGTTAACAGGTACCAAAAGAACTTAAAATGTGGGATTTATCCAAGAAGAATATTCCCAAAGTTTGCTAAAAACAACAAAAAAGGTAATTTTAAAAATAGTGTACATTTAAGTTACATTTAGAATGTTCTACAAGCCTAAAAGGATGTTTGGAGTTAAGTTTTAAAAACAGTGGGATTTAGTGTAATAGGTTTGGCAACAAAATCAGGGTAGTTCATACAACTGATGAATTGATGCAGACCCAGCTGACTAACACATACCATGTGTTTGCTTTGGCAGAGAATTTGGAAAAATAATTTGGAGAAAAAATATATAATTCAACAGATTTCACTTTTGTTGTTGTTTTGTGGGATTAAAAAAATTCTAATCAAACTTGCAAAGGTAGAGTTCACAAGGATCTTACCATTGATTGGAACCATATTTGGAAGTTTCATAGAAAAAATAAGATGGAAGAGGATAATTTCACTTATTTCATATGTTTCTATTAATTACTCACTGCTCAGAATTAGATTTATGACTAGTTATTTTTCAGTTGATACCATGTTTATGAATTTATTCTAAGGGCAATACTATAAAATGTCACTTATCAACATTTCTAATGTAAATCATAGCATATAGAATCTTCTATTTAAGCTTTGATGGCCAAGAACAGCATTCTATTTTGCAATAACAATTAAGTATGCTGTCCTAAGACTTTGTTAACTTATAGATTTGATTTTCTTATTGTTGTTCAGACATAAGATTAAAGCTTGTTTCTTTTGTAAAGTAGATTATTTCATTATTGCTACAAGGTTTCAAAAGAGTTTGTTGGCCTTTATTAAAGTCTTGGAATTCTCACTGTTTACTAAAATTCAGACATATTAATGATGTGATGGACCAAGGCTGGAATGAGCTCTGATTCCATTTTATGGCGTTGAAAATAGCTCATAGGCTATTTTGACCATTATAAGATAGATATGTTGAATATACTCCTAAATTGGTTTCAGAAACTAGACACATGATTTTCCACTACGGAGTAGCTTGACTTTATGTGCTGTGTTGCTAAACTATGAAATTCAGGAGATAATGGGATATTTTCCTTAGTGAAATATGAAGAATTCTTAAAGCTGGAGGCAATTCAGTTCAGGATATATAAATGTGCACTGCTATTACATGGGAAAGAGCTGCAGACTGATGAAATAGGCAATTGATTTTCAAAAGTAACCATAAAAAGTATTTGAAAATTACTTCTATTTTGGTGTCCTTGGACAAGTAATTTTTTTTTAATTTTTTTTTATTTTATTATTTATTTATGATAGTCATACAGAGAGAGAGAGAGAGAGGCAGAGACACAGGCAGAGGGAGAAGCAGGCTCCATGCACCGGGAGCCTGACGTGGGATTCGATCCTGGGTCTCCAGGATCGCGCCCTGGGCCAAAGGCAGGCGCCAAACCGCTGCACCACCCAGGGATCCCGCCTTGGACAAGTTATTAATGACTGTGAGAACTCAGTTGGATTTGTATCTTAAATGGGAATACTGATAATTACTTAATTTCCAAGGTTGTTATAAAAAATAAAAATAAATTATGTACTATGTATTACACTTGGGAATGGGATGCTTCCTTTCCTCCCACTAGACTGTAACCTCAAGAGTAGGATTTTGATCGATTTTGAGTTTATTTTTGTGTATGGTGAGAGACAGTGGTCCAGTTTCATTCTTTTTCATGTGGCTTTTACAGTTTTCCCAACACCATTTATCGAAGAGACAGTCTTTCCCATTTTATATTCATTCCTCCTTTGTTGAAGATTAATTTACCATATAATTATGGGATTATTTCTGGGTTTTCTATTCTGTTCTATTGATCTATGTGTCTATTTTTTTATGCCAGTACCATACTGTTTTAATTACTACCATTTTGTAATGTAACTTGAAGCCTGGATTTGTGATACCTCTGGTTTTGTTTTTCTTTTTAAAGATTGCTTTGACTAAAAGGTCTTTTATGATTCTATAACATTTTAGGATTGTTTATTGTAGTTCTGTGAAAAATGCTGTTGGTATTTTGATAAGGATTGCATTAAATCTATAGATTGCTTTGGGCAGTATAGACATTTTAACAATACTTGTTCTTCCAAACTGTGAGCATGGAATGTCTTTCCATTTCTTTGCGTTCTCTTGAATTTCTTTCATCAGTGTTTTTTTTTTAATTTTTGAAGTATAGGTCTTTCATCTCTTTGGTTAAGTTTATTTCTAGACATTTTATAGTTTTGGGTACAGTCGTTAATGGAATCATTGTCACAATTTCACTTTCTACTGCCTTTACCCCAAAAATACAAAAACATCAATTCAAAGAGACACATGCCCTCTTATGTTTATTGTGGCATTATTAACAATAGTCAAACTGTGGAAACAGCCCAGTGTCCGTAGGTAGATGAATGGATAAAGAAGATGTGTGTATACATATATACATATATGTGTGTGTATACATATGTATACATATGTATATATATATTTATTCAGCCATAAAAAGATGAAATCTTTCCATTTGCAGCAACATAGATGGAGCTAGAGAGTGTGATTCTAAGTGAAGTAAGTCAATCAGAGAAAGGCAAACACCATATGATCTCATTCATATGTGGAATTTAAGAAACAAAACAATGAGCAAAGGAAAGAGAGAGGGATAAACTAAGGGAAGAGTCTTAACTGCAGAAAATGAACTGACAGTTACCGGAGGGAAGGTAGGTGGAGGGATGGGTGAAATAGGTGATGAGGATTAAAGAGTATACTTATCATGATGAAAAGAAAAAAAATTTTTGAGAATCTTTTAAATAATGGATCCAATATTATGTCCTTAATAAATGTTCAAAAGATTGAATGCCCCATCTTCCTTACTATTAATGTAAAATATATAAATTTTGTCGTCTAGTGAGTGCCAAGAAGAGCTATAGAGTGAAACTCACCAGTTTTCTTTCTATTTTTAATTTGACTTTTAGGAAAACATTGCATGTTAACAATCCCTAAAGTAAAGGGAAGAAGTCAGAAATAGCTAGTGACTGCCTAGAAATGAAGGGTATTGAGTATGAGTTGAAGGTAGTGACAGAGTTACCAGTAAGGAAGAGGTTGTTCAGGCTTAGATGGAGAGGTTAAGTGCAGTTATCAGAATATTCTCATAGATGTTGAGAGAATATTCAGGGGAGGAGAATCTATAACTGCCAGACAATGGGAGAAGTAATTTTATCTGATCCATACAGTTTTCTAGATTAGATTTATCATCTTTATTTTACTGATGAGAAAACAGAAGATTAGAGAGTTAAGTCCATGGCTATATAGTTAGTAGTGTATCAAGAAGCTGGAATTCACACTAGGATAATCTGCCTTTGAAAGATGCCTATATATATATATATATATATATATATATATATGCATGTATATGTATATATATGTATGTATATATAATCAGTAGTACAAAATGTGGTGATATATTCATTAATGATTATTTTATTTTCTACTCACTGAATTTCCCATATATACAATCAGGGTCAATTAAATAAAAAGAGAAAGAAGACTTATTAGGGTCAGAAAAGTCAAACATGAAATGCAGGATTGGCAATTAATTGGTAAATCTAGAGTATTCTGGCAAAAATAAACGTCTTCTTTGGCTCTGCTCATTGCCCATACTTTCAGATACTTTTTGGCCCCTTACTTTACTTTGGGCTATATTGATCAAGGATAAAAGTGAACCAAAGATCTATGGTTTGATTTGATCATTGGAAATGAAAATGTTTGTCTTTGAAATATAACTTGGGTCATGGTCTCATAGTTTTGTGGACTGCTGCTAATGCTGCAAATTCAAGACTATTGCTTTTGTAATTCTTGGTCAATGGTCAATGCTTGGCTTGGGCACTGTAGTATAAAAAGTGGGCTCATTAAATAACAAATACCTCTAAGTTGGATGAACAGAACAGCTTCAAAATGTGTATTTGGTCTGGCATTTCTGCATTATTTGTTAAACCCACAAAATGTAGATTTTTATCTCTAACTTCTGTTCACTCAATTGTGGCTACTTTAGGAAGTAGTTTTTCTTTTCTTTCCTTCCACAGTGAGAACTGCAAGATCATTGTTGGTACAATTTGGCCACTGCTTAACAGAAGCAGCTTGTTTATATTACTTCCTGTATTTTTTAAAGACCAGTATTTATTATCCCTTAAGAAGTCCTTAACAACTTTCTTTCTTAGGGATTTTTTTTCTTGAGGAATAAGTCATGGACTCAATTAAGTTAATAATTTCTTACCCATGACGCCATAATGAATTTATTCTCCACTCAATAGCCTCTGGAGAAAATTACTCAGTATTTAGAGGGGGAAAAAATCAGGTTATAAGAAATCTTTTCTGGAAGGGTATATTTCCCAGATTCTTGCCTTAAGGAACCCATTTGGATACTTTTAAATAGTCCTCCATGTAATAAATTGAGATTCTCTATTTAAATCTACCTAGTCTTTTAGGAATGGAAGGTACTGAAAATTCACTTTTGGCAGTGTAAAGAAATGTTAATGACCTGTCTAGTAGTTGAATTTAAGCATACTAGCTTGCAACTATGTTGCCAAAACAAATGAAAATTCATTGCCTGCTATTGGAACCAATTTAGTTAGGTAACACTTCATTTTTCGGCATCATCAGGGGAATGAGTTATTCCACTTGAATTTTCCACATAAATGCCTCAGAATTATCTTTTGAAAATAGAAATCAGGGAAGGTTGGTTTCATGCTGTAAACTTTTGGTGACTTCCCATTGTCTAAAGAACAATGCATTGCTATATAATCTACCATTCCAGTTTCATTTCCACCCAATTCCCCTACCACCAATAATGCACTTCAATGATGCACTTCAATTTATTTACCATTCTCTATACCTAGCATGCTCTTTTAACTCTTTGGTTCCCAGATGCCACTCTAAGGGGTCACAACTCCATGTCGATTTATTAGATCTCTTCTCCATTTCCCTAGCCCCAATGCATGTTTTCAATGTAGAAACCATACTGTATGGTGATTTTAAAATGTTTATGTTGGCCTCCCTCACTACATTGAGAGTATAATCATGATCAGGGAACATGCCTCCCTCTAGTTTTCTTTTTTAATTATTATGTCTTTAGAGATGTTTACGGTGCCTGGCATGTGGTGATAATATACTTGTTTCTTATGGGTGCTGTAACAAATTGCCAAAAACCAGGTGGCTTAACATGATAGGAATTTATTTTCTCATAGTTTCGGTTCCAGAAACCTGAAATTGAGGGTTTAGTAGGGCCATACTCTCTTCAGAGACTCTAGGGATTATTCTGTTCCATGCCTCTTCTAGCTTCTGGGTGCCTGCCAACAATCTTTGGCATTCCTTGATTTGTAGCCACATCACTCAGTCTTTGCCATCATCTTTACATTGCCTTCTCCTACTTCTGTTTCAAAATTCTGTCTATGTTTCTCTAATAAGGATACATGTGATTGCTTTTAGGGCCCACCTGGATGATACAGGATAAGTTTCTCCTTCTAAGATTCTTATCTGAATCACATATTTTGCCATATAAGGTAACATCCACAGATTCTAGGCATTAGACCATGGAAATATCTTTGGGAACCATTATCCAGTCTATTGCAGATACTTAATATATTTCTAAACTGAATTACCTACTCAAATACTAAAACTTTCCAAATATTAAAACATATTTGAAGAAAATATTACCAAAGCATACTTTATACTTAATTGATTCCTTAATTAGAGTATGATATTCAGACCATATTTTCTTAATACCAGTGTTTTCTGATTTTCAAAATTAAACTATACTTTCAGTCATAGATTAATTTTAGGATCCTAGAGAGTTTAAAAGAGCTCTTTCACTACTCTCTAAATATGTTTAGACTGTACTAGTTATTGAACAAAGCTATATATACAAATTAGATTCAGTTACTTTTTCAAAGAAATTAGTGTGGAAAATCAATATGGAAGCAGAATCAGATCAATAAAATATGAAACTGTTGTGTGCCTAAAGGGTTAACTAAACCTTTCTGCTTTATGTATGAAAAGTTGACATTTGGTTAACTTTCTAACACTTCCTGACAACCTGGTAAAAATGACTTATCAACTATATTTTTGACATTAGTTATGGTAAAAATGTCTCTTAATTAGCAAATTGCATCTAGACTTGGAAGAAATATGAATGAGCTATATTAATAAGTGAACTATAAACAATTGACGGAGATGCCGTAACAGGATTGCCAGGCAATGCTAAGGGCCTAGCTGGGGTTGGAGATGAGAATTTACAGTAGATTCATGTTAAAGTCGTGTGAGTTTTCTCTAGTAGAGTCTGGTCACCCAGGGTGTAGGTATAAATGAGAGGAGTTTCTAGTACTCCTCCAGTTTAGAATTTTGTCTGATTAGTTTCAGTGGGATAATTTGAGATGTTGGCAAGAGCAGTTCTGGTGACAAACCATGGGCTCTTGAGAATGTAGAGCGGATAGAAAAGGATTGTTAGATTAGAAGGGAATATAGGCCTTGAGGGCCTTTGTCCTTCTTGGTAAAAAAGGTGTTGTCAGCAAGGGCATGAGAAACTGAAAGGAAAGGAAATAGTCACTGAAGTAGAATTGTTGGAATGAAAGAAAACAAACATGGGACAATTCCTTGGGGTGACAAGGACCTGCTCTGAGAAGGGGTGATTGATGCAGAGAGTAGATTGAGAGTAGCTGAAGTTAAAAACGTTCAGAAATTATAATGTTACCATGTGGGATAGATCATCTGTCTAGATGTTCAGATGTCTCCACTTGAGGGTGGAGACAAGATCATGAGTCAGATAGCAAATCCCCAAAGAGGTCAGCAGTTGATAGTGGCCAGGGGACGAAAGAGACTCAAGGAACAATGAATTGTTGCATAGAGTAGAAGGTGAGTGAGACTGAGGGCAGGGGCCATGTATGAGAGGCAGGTTTGTTTTTGACAGTAGATAAAGCACTTTTAGAAAGGGAATAATGAGTGTTTACAGTCAGAGTTTCCAGAAGGCCCTGTGGCATGAATTTGGGTTGCAAAAGAAGAGTAGTGGGGAGAGAGGCAATTGATTGTGTAGAAGTTGTGAAGAAAGTATAAGGTAGTTAGGTGATGAAAGTAAAAGAGAAAACGTCTAAGTTCAGGAAAAGGCAGTAACAAAGCATTAGAGGCAAGATGCATGGCCAGAATTGATGGCCTGAAATATCCCAACTTTGAAGTCAGTCATTCTGGGTTAGGGCCCTCAGAGGTAGCTAGCTTGGTTTCAGCAGAGCAGATGAGAAGCATCACAAGGTGGTGAAGAACCCAGGTTCAGCTCCAAGTGGGCGACAAGGATTTGACACAGCAGTCACTTCTCACTGCTGCCAAGGGTAAAAGGTGTTCTCTTACTGTAAATTATGTCACCTTCAAACCTACTGCTTTTAATCTATTTTTGAGACTAGAATTGGATTTTTTCCCCCTGTAAAATTGGAGACCTTCTGTTCAGTAAAAATTCATTTAAAAAGTCTTTCCCTGGGGCAGCCCCGGGCGGCTCAGCAGTTTAGCGTTGCCTTCAGCCCGTGGTGTATGAACCTGGAGACCCGGGATCGATTCCCATCATGCTCCCCGCATGGAGCCTGCTTCTCCCTCTGCCTGTGTCTCTGCCTCTCTCTCTCTCTCTCTCTCTCTATCTGTGTCTCTCATGAAAAAATAAATAAAAATCTTTAAAAACAATTAAAAAAATAAAAAGTCTTTCCCTTGTTCTGGTTTTCTACCTTTTATTTTATTTTATTTTAAAAGATTTTATTTATTTATTCATGAGAGACACGGAGAAAAAGGCAGAGACACGGGCAGAGGGAGAAGCAGTTTCCTCACAGGGAGCCTGATGCAGGACTCGATCCCAGGACCCAGGGATCATGAACTGAGCTGAAGGCGGATGCTCAACCACTGAGCCACCCCTCTACCTTTGATTTTACAGTATTGGGTAGCTAGGATGTTTTCCTATCAAGATTTCAAAAGGTAAAGTCTAGCTTCCTTTGTAATATGCTGTATAACTTTCTTCTATGTTGGATATAAACATTTTCTTTATTAACTTGATGAATGAAATTGTTTAATAATGTTTTAAAATGTTAAAATTTAGTGGTTACCTGCTCAAGGTAGTTTTTAGTTTGTGGAAGGAGGTAGTAAGTTAAGCAATCATTAGTTTTATAACTAAAATCTATAGTTATTTATCCTGTTTTATTAATAATAAAATAGTAAGTTTGAATTTGAGGATTTTCTTTCTTTTTTTGTTTTCTCCTACTTTTCTAACTTTCAGCTTGGAAAAGTCAAGCCCAAGAATCATATATCTGTTCCATTCTAACATTCAAACTCAGACTCACAAGCACTTGTCTCCCCTTGACATGTTTATATTCTCACAATTTGGAAGAGCAATAATAACTTCCAGCTCCTACATTTCCAGCATTTTGAGATTTGGTGTTTTAGAACATTTGGTTTAGACTTAAGGACCTTTCCATACTTGCAGAGAAATTCTCTTTCTTATAAATCCTTAAAGATATTTTTCTTTGACCTGAGTTAATTTTCCCAGGTAATCTCATTACATTCTCGGCACCGTAAATTCATAATTTAAATCGTGCTAAGCTGAAAGCTGTGGCATATTAATGTTTTCAGGAGACCTGCTTACTTTTGGATTCTTTATATTGTATTAACTTTCTCACTTGAGTTATGTTAAGAATAAGTAATAAACATAATACGGAGATTATAAAATACTTTTTAAAAAATCTAGCAAGATTTATCAAGAAATAGTATTGAAAATAAACATCACATTACTTTTAGGAATTATAGAACTTTTGCCCCAATCTTAGGGTCTACTTTTAGCAACTTTCAGTATATAACATTATTATCTACATTGTTATAGATGATATGTGATCTATTAACTGTAATGTTATTAACTGTAGTCACCATGCTATACATTACACCTGATATTTTATAGGAGATATTTTTACTTCCAGTATAAGTTTGGAAACAGCATATGCTTAAGTTTTAGATTCCTTTCTAAATTATATTAGTATTTTGAAAATAACTTAGGTTTTCAGACAATAGATCATAATGAGAAAATGAATTAGATTTCTCACTTTTACTTTTTTATAAATGTTTTTCTATGCAAGCATGATTATATAGAAGTTAAACTTACTTGAATCAGAAATTATCTTTTCTTATTTCCTTTATCAATTTTATGAAGTTAAATGAGAATTATTCTTCATTCCACACAAAGGTTAAGGATGAATGATTATTGCTCTTGCTCTCTTAGACCTAAGAAAAGTTTATTATGATCAAAACTTTAAATTAAACCAAGAGGATACAGTGACTCTTAAGTAGATAAAAATGATGTCCTTTAGCTTATTCTTAGTTATTCTCAGATATTTGTTGGAATTATATATATAAATTCCAACATATATATATATATTCCAATATATATATAAATTATATATATATAAATATATATATTATATATACTTACACTTTTCTTTAATTAGTGATGTTATCAGCATTAACTCTAACTTTTATTATGGAAATGACTGCAATAGACTATGGCAGATAATACTACCTTTTTATAAGAATTGAATGCAGTATTTGAATATAACAGACTCTGAGATTGCTCACCAGAGTGAAAATTATGTAAAAAGATTATATTCTCCCAAATCATACAGTGTCTTAAAAGAACATTCTTAAAACTTTGCAAGTGTTTAGTTATCTAGTGACTAGGGATTTAACATGAAAAAAAAATAATAGCTGGATTTCAAACCAGTTTGTTTCTAATTTAACTGAACTCTTTAATAACGTTTTCTTTAAATAACTAGGAGGGAACATTTTCTCTGCAAATTCTAATTCTGATTCTTTGGCTCTGCTATGAAGTAGGCTCTGCTTTTGAGTTGGCTTGACATTTCACTTCTAATTCCTGGGCAAAAAGATTGTTGCAGTTTAGCTTGTGTAGAAAGGCACATGCTTTTTTTTTTTTTTTTTCCTTTCTTTTCTTTTCTTTCTTTTTTTTTTTTTTTTTCTGTTGACATTTCACTTGGTCATTTTCTTTTTGAAAAAGTGACCTCCCAACTTTCTTCTTTATCTCTTCTCTCTGTCAATTTCTGCCTTCCTCAGTCTCTTTTCCCTTTGAAATTTCTTTTATCACCAACCGTGGCCTGCCCAGCTAGCAAGCTAATTGTAATCTAAGCGAGAAGAGTATTAAACCTTTTAAGTCCACCAAGTCTGGAATTATTCTAGCTATTATCTGGTGTTGCAAGCTAAACTACACAATACTTGCCCCAGAGGGAGACATTATCTTTATTTCGCTGGTCAGGAAACAAATCGCCCCTGCCCTGGAGTGAGATACTAACTTCCTGAGTGCTCAGTAAATTGAGTGGAGCTTGTCCTTACAGATGGACTTAATTTATACAACTGATTTTCTGCTTAGATTTTCCTGTCTAGGATGAATTTCTGCCCCAAGCATAGTCTCCTTGTCTGAAGCACTTATATTTTACTCTATTTTGCTAATCTCTTTCACCAAGATACATGTCTTTTCCTTGTTCACGATCATCTCTGCCTTGTGTCTCTTTGTGAATGAGCTGATTACAAAGACCCCAGACCCCAAGACCTGAATTTGAGTCAGATTTAAATATTAATATACGCAAACATGAACTAAGCACAACTTGATCACACCTCTCTGGGCCTTTGTCAGACTATCCAGTGGACCTCACAATCTACTTCATTTAGATGTTTCCTTAGATACTTTTGTGGTAAGAGGGGGAGGGGAGCAGTTCTCTATGGCATTTTTATATGACTATGACAGTTTTTGCTCCCAGCTATCTTTTAAAGGATGTTTGTGTATCATACAGTTTTAGTCTCCATACCCTCTATAGAGGTAAAGGGCAGATTTGATTCCTAACCAGGAGGACAGTAAAAGTATCTCCTTTTGGACAAAAGACAACGTTAGCTAGCTTCACCCTTTATGGATTGAGGGGTTTCCTAAACGCAGGTTTTATAAAATGTGCCCAGCATCCATTGGTGCCTTCCTACGTGGCCCCCATGGGATTTAGGAGTGGGGAAGAACAGATTTATTAAAAAAAATATTTTTAAGATTTTATTTATTCATGAGAGACACAGAGAGAGAGGCAGAGACATAGGCAGAGGGGGAAGCAGGCTCCCTGCAGGGAGCCCAGTGTGGGACTTGATCCCATGATCCTGGGATCATGCCCTGAGCCAAAGGCAGACGCTCAACCACTGAGCCACCCAGGTGTCCTGAGAACAGATTTAAACATGAAGCTCATGCTGGTTGCTGTGCTATGAGTAATAAAGCCCTTTATCTCTCTGACCTAGGAGTCTCATGTCTTCTGCTTAGCATGTATGAGAATGTGAGAGGCTAAACTTTCAGATCCTTCACAGTTCTTGATGCTTGTCTACTCTATTTTCATGAAGCAAAAAGAATACAGACTTTAATCTGTATCAGAATTCCAATTCACTCACTTAACTGCTTTGTGAGCTCATACAAATTAATAGCCTCAGTCTCCTCATTCATAATAGGGGCTAACATTGAGGATTAAAAACTGAATGTAATATAGACTGGGTTTGCATATTTCATGGATCATAGGAATAATGTTCTAAGCCAGGACATCTGGTCCTCAAAGCCGTGTTCTTTCCACTGTACCACATGGATCTGATAGGAAATGCCATTTGATATATTGTCTAGCCTGTTCTTCTTTTCTTGTTTCACTAATTTCAGACATAACTATTACAAATAAACTTTCAGTGTCTCTAGTTAATTTTTCACTAGATATTTTTAGGAAAAAAGGAGGTATTATACTAATTGGGAGTATTGGTTGAAGATCTTACCTCTTGGAATATATGACATTTTGTATATATTTCATATTTCCCTTCAAAATTTAAAAAACTATACTCCTTTAAAAACTTTACCCTTTCCTTTTTTTTTTTTTTAATTACAGAAGATATCCGAACAGACTTTGCATTTAACTTTCACTGGCTGAAATTCTCAAAGTGCTGTTTAGTTCCTGCCACAATATCCCCACTCTGTAATCATTTACTGAGTCCTAAAACCTTCCTCAAAACTACAGAGCAAAGTACCACATTGTATGCCTAATTGAACCTCTTAAAACTTAGTAATACTTTCAGAGAATACTGTTTTGCACATTCAGGAAGCCATGTGATCCATAGAGTTGCATATTATTAGTATGATGCCATTTTAGAGACGTGGAAAACTTAATTACATTATTCATTTAACATTAAACACATTATGTCTATAATGAAGATCAAATTGGAAAATATTTATATCATCTATTTTATTTAGCTCCTTTAGAATCTTGTTTTTATTATTCTCCCTACCTCTGAGTCTTCTCTCTTAATGAAAATTGTGAAGGCAACACTTGCCTTTCCTTAAATTATTGAACTTTCTTTCTTTACTCAAGGAATTTTGAAATCTCATTCTTTGGCTATGACTTGAGAAAGTAAGTGTATTTCATTAGATTTGCCTCTGACTAAATGTGCAATAATCATGACTTCTGTTACTAAGCCACCACATCATTTATATGTAAATAATGGTGATATATTTGTCTATTGATTCATATAATGATTCTAGTTCAATAGTTTGTATAAGCTTAGCTCCATTATATCACTACTCTGTTGTATTTAATTATTCTTAAGTGGCTAAAACAACGTTCATTTAATTTCATCTTTTCATTTATTTATTTACAAACTGCCTTTTCCAAAAAAGAATGAACATTATTTATAAAGATACATATGCTCTAATTAAATATGAAATAAATGAGGAAATTGGAACAAAGAGAAAAGAGCTACATATTTGCCAATAAGATTTCAAGCAAGCAAAGCAAATTGAACATGAAGATTCATGTTCAGTTTGATGTCCATGAGATAATGAAACTATTTTCTCTTTGCAAAATGAAATTTTGTTGTTGTTGTTGTTGTTAATGTGAACTTTACAATGTAATTAATAATGTTCTCAGCCAAATCTTTATGGCAACTGTATTAGTCCGCTCTGGCTGCCATAACAAAATACCACATACTGGGTGGCTTAAACAACAGTATTTATTTCCTACAGTTTCTTCCCAGCTACCCCATCCCCCCCCCCCGCCCCCCCCCCCCCCCCCCGGAGGTCCAAGATAAAGGTGCCGGCCAATTTGGTTTTTGGTGAGGTTTTTCTTTTTTGGCTTACAGAGGGCTCCCTTCTCCTTGTGTCCTGTTATGGTAGAGAAAGAGAGCTCCCCCCCCCCCTTTTTTTTAGAGCTCCTCTTTTTATGGGGGAACCAACCCTTTGGTATTTGGATCGTGCTCTTAGACCTCATTTAACCTTTATCACTTTCTTATAGGCCCTTTCTTCGAATATATTCACCCTGGGAGTTAGAGCTTTAATGTATGAATTTGGGTGAGGGGGCAAAATATTGAGTCCATAATAGTTATAACGCTATTTCGTAGGATTGTTGTTTTTGTTTTTTTTTTAAATCAAAGTCTTTCAGTAGAGGCTGATGGCACTGTCCCAAGTACATTTGGGTAAAAGCACAACTGGTGCTTATTTCCATAAGAGCTACATTTAAATTTGGGAACAGTGTAAATATTTACAAGCAAAATATTTATTAAAGAAATTTTGGTATTTTTTAAAAAATGTTTATTTATTTATGATAGTCTCACACACACACACACACAGAGGCAGAGACCTAGGCAGAGGGAGAAGCAGGCTCCATGCACTGGGAGCCCGACGTGGGATTCGATCCCAGGTCTCCAGTATCGCGCCCTGGGCCAAAGGCAGGCGCTAAACCGCTGCACCACCCAGGGATCCCGAAATTTTGGTATTTTTATATAAATTTTATGTCAATATTAAAATGGTCTTCAAAGCATCCTTAATCAGTGGATAGTCATGAAATAAATTTTAGTGAAAGAGTGAGGATATAAACTCCCATATTCCAACTATAATAATGTATCTATCAAGGAAATGCAAGAAGAAAAGATTAGCAGTGATTAACTCTGGGAAGAGGAATTTAAAGTGTCTTTATTTTCTTATATAAGTTTCCACTTACAGTGATTACACATAATGTTTATATTAATCACTAATGGAAAACTCAGTGGATAGAATTAGATGTTAAAGAATAGATGTTAAAAATAAAATCTGGGAGATTTATTAGCCGGGTGATCCAAGTGTGTAGAGGAGCAGGTGTTTCCCAGGAATACCCTCTGGGTAACATGTATGCCCTAATGTGAACTCTGCACTTAGCAGATGGGCCCAATGAAGTCCACATCTCAGCAATTGCAGTGATAGAGCTATGGGACCAAGCCCAACACCTGAGGTCCAAGGTGTAGGAGGTGGCGGCGTCTTACCTATAGACATACTTCATGGGCTCCAGCATTTGCATCTCATTCTGTTTTTGCACCAGTGTGAGTATTGAATTATTAATTTACTTTCAGTCAAGATATGAACATCTGCTTTGATCAGTGGGTTTTATAATTCCTTTTTAAAAAATATTTTATTTATTCATGAGAGACACACAGAGAGAGGCAGAGACACAGGCAGAGGGAGAAGCAGGCTCCCCATGGGGAACCCGATGTGTAACTCGATCCCAGGACCTTGGGATCATGCCCTGAACTGTAGGCAAACACTCAACTGCTGAGCCACCCAGGCATCCCGTGGGTTTTATAATTTCAAGGGTCACAAGGGTTTAAGTTAAATAAGAAAGTCTATAGCTGCCATCATTCAGTCTATTACCTAACTGTTTAGCATTTATTTTTAAAACACTCAACTTGTAAAGAGATAATGAAGTAAATTGGAGTGCTTATAAAACATAGTCATAAACATATTTTCACTTTTTGATCTCAGGAATTGTTCCACTTAAATAAATATTCAAGAAGTCATTGCTCTGTAAACAAAACAAAATGAAAAAAAAAAAACAACTCATACCATAATGCCAGTCATGACATTAGGATTTCTAGAGGGTGCAAAATAAAGTGTTAGAAGGTACAGCCACTCAAAGAATTACTTACTTCTGACCAGGAAAGAAATTCAACTACTGGCAAAACATTCAGGACTCCATGGCCTATTTTTTTTTCTGTTTTTTTTTTTTTCTGTTTTTTGTTTTTGCTTTTATTTTTATTTTTTTATTTTTATTTTTTTTAGTTTTAACAGTAGTTTAGTGATTCATCAGTTGCTTATAACAACCAGTGCTCATTCCATCATGTGCCCTCCTTAATGCCCATCGCCCAGTTATCTCAATCCCCCACCAACCTCCCCTTCAATGACCCTCAGTTTGTTTCCTAGAGTTAAGAGTCTCTTATGGTTTGTTTGCATCCATGACCTATTTCTAATCTTCCTTTCTGGCTTTACTTTCTCTTCATAAAGCCCATAGCCCGGCCAAACTGAACTTCTTGCTGTTAGGTGAGTAGGTATTCATGCTTCTTTACCTGTGCTCCTGCTGTGAGCTTTGCTTCCACTAGTAACTCTACCCTTGCACCTCTAATTGTCAAATTCTATCTAGTGAAGTGCTCCTCATTCTCCACCAATTTAATGTAGTTGTCTTTACTTCCCCAAGTTCCCCTTGAATGCAACCTTTCTATTGATTCCTAAATTACTATTGGCTTTTTATGGCAGTAATCACTCTAAAAGAAAACATTATTCATGTAAAGGAGCTTTTTTTTTTCTCCCTTTAAACTCGTAGTCCCTTAAGACCAATCTTTTCCTACTCACTTTGTGTCCTTCACAGTGCCTAGCATAGATCTAGCAGGTGTTTCTGTTATCTATTGCTGTGTAACAAACCATTCCAAACCTAGTCATCTAACACAACAACTATTTCATTATTTCTCTGGGACTTACCTGGGGCAGTTATTCTGCCCCATACGGTGTTGGCTGGGACTGTAGTCACCTGAGGATTCAAATGGGCTGGAACAGAGAAGAAGATTCATTCAAAACCTGGTCATTCATCCTGGCTATCAGCTAGAAGCTCAGCTGGGCTGGTCTACCAGAGTAGTCTGGACCCTTCACAGTCTGGTGGGTGGGTTGCAAGAGGAAGCATGCCAAAATGAGTTCTCAGAGTCAGGAAGTAAAAACTTCCAGTCATCTTCTTCTTCTTTAAGATTTTGTTTGTTTGTTTAGCCATCCAAATGCCCCTAAAATGCCAGTTTTATTAAAGGCTAGGCCTAGAATTGTCATCGCACATTTCTGCTACATTCTATTGGTCAAGGTAGTCAAGGAGCCAGCCTAAACTCAAGGAAAGAGGAAATAAATGCCACCTCTCAATGAGGTAAATGAGTAAGAATTTGATTATTGAATAATCATAGCAGATAAACATGTTCATTTATTCAACCCATATTATGAGTCACCTATTATGAGCTTTATTTTAGGCATTGGAGGTATAGCCATGAGGAAAAAAAAGCAACAGATAAACCTCCTTTTCATTATGAAGCTTTCATTTTACTGGTAAAAGAAAAGAAATAAAAAGTACAATACATAGTACATTAGAAGATAGGTTTTAGGAGTAAGGTGACCTGTTGCAGTGTTCCCCTTGCCTGTTTTCCCCAGTGTAACTACTAACAGCATCCCTTTTCACTCACAAAAAATGTTGTTGGTGTATATTACTTTGTATATAAAATTCACAGGCTTCTGCCTCTTTTAAATATGCTCCACAATGAAATTGATTAATCCAAAATACTCTAGTCCTCCTTTTTCTTATTTGTTTATATAAGTAGAATTTGCATGTTATATGGCACTCACTTTGGTGTTAGAGATGAAGTAAGTCAATTTGGGCATATTCTTACTTACAAAAATAAGTGAAAAACAGAGGAACTACTTCGAAAAGTCACTTATAGATTTTGGAGCATATTACCTATATTATTTTGGAGAAAATTGTAACATATAAGCATTATTCACCAGAGGGTGCTATAGCCATCTGAAACAAAGTACAGCAGCATAGGCAATATTCAGGTACTCTCAAGAGCTTAGACTTTTGCTTTGGGAAACAGTATTGAAAATGTTCTCCTTTCCTAGATTTCTCCTCTTTCTTTTCCATTCTCTTCATATTACCTTCAACAACTCCACCAAACCTGAATGATGTCTTATACCAAATAAAATTAAATCAGTTGGGATCATTTGAGCCATAACTGTTGAAAACAGCCATGAATCATGAACATATAGGTAGTTCACAAAAATGATGCGCATATGTATATAAGCCAAGGTTGATATACTGAAATATATTTCCTGCCTAAAGTTACTTTCATGTTTTGTCATGGAAAACACTAACATCTGGTTGTTTTACAATGCCCTCTGAATGAATAAATGCATGAGTATATAAATAATAAGCATATTTGTAATGATAGTTATGTTTTTTTGCCCATGGGATTAAAAGTCTATATTCCAATTGGAGACTAAAAAGATCATGGCACCATAGGTTATGATAAAGTATGCACCAATAAGCCAATTTTATTGTTTGCACATATAGGCAATAGTAGTACCTATTTCAAGAAGTAGATTATATAGGTAATTCTTGTGAGACCCCCTAATGCAGTTTCTGATACATAGTAAACTGGTTTTTTTTATTATTAGTTTTTGGAGATTTGGAGTTGGACTATCTGGGCTCAAATACTGACTATATCATTTACCCTCTGAGTAACATTGACTAAATTATTTAATCACTCTGTGCCTTGGTTTTCTCATATTCAAAATGGTGATAACACTTACCTCAAAAGTTTATTGAACCAATGAATTAAATGAACATACACATAGAGCATTAATCACAGGGCTTTTCTCGGTAAACACTCCGTGATTGTTATTACCATATGGCTATACCATTTGATGGGCTACAGCATCTTCTAGCTTTCCAGGGTTTTCCTATGTTCCTTTTTTTTTTTTAAGTTTTGTTTATTTATTTTAGACAGGAGAGAGAGCGAGCACAACTGAAGGGGAGGGGGGAGGGAGAAAATCTCAAACAGATTCCTTGCTGACTGTGGAGCTAAACCTGGCCTTAATGGTAAGCTCCAGGTAGGGGGCCTCGGTAGGTATGTGTGTGTCTCTCTTCAGGGGGTTGATCTCAGGACCTAGAGATCAGGACCTGAGTGGAAGTCATCATGCCCATTGCTTAATTAACTGAGGCACCCAGGTGCCCCTCCTGTGTTCCTTTAAAATAGTCATGTTCTCTGATGCTGACTTTTCTTTCCTGGAACCTAAATTGTTTTTTTCTTTGTCCATTTTTGGACTCCCTTTCCAACCAAATGATATGCTATCCACTAATTGAACTACAGGCATGGATATTCCCCAAGTGTCCTTGGATAGCTTTTGAATGGTACTAAACCATGTGGGTACTAAAATGTCTTCCCTTTGGTGATTTACTGCTATTTCTTCTAATTATCAAAGTAACTATTTCCATTAGAGAATGATTTGGAAAGCTTACTGAGAGGTAACAGAGGAAAAAAAGGTCATTATTTTAAAAGTATAGATGTTGCTCTGCCGTTTGCTCTCTTTGGGATCATATGCTCTTTTTCATACTTGGCCTCCTTTTAAGCCTCACAGCCTCTTCAGGCACCAGCTTACTGCCTCTAGCAAATTCTCATTTGATGTTCTTTTTATCTATCCAAGCATGCATCCGTAGGTAATATCAGCATCTGCTGATTCCTCCCAAATACCCTTCTTTCAGAAGGACTTTGCTTGTAACAGACTCTAAGTGAAGATCTTAGAGGGCCAAAAAGATTTTACTTTGACATGCATTTTTAAAATTGAATATTGGGAATTCTTATTCTTTAAAGATCCCAAGTGATTTCCTCATGTTATTTGGCTATCTCTTCTATTCTTCTTCCCCCTCTTCTCAATCCCATTTCTCCCAGGAGAGAACAAAAACAATCCTTCCACCCAGTGTTTGAAATCATCAAACATCGGTTTTTCCATTTTGCATTACTTTAAAAAAAAGATTTTATTTATTCATGAGAGACACAGAAAGAGAGAGGCAGAGACATAGGCAGAGGAAGAAGCAGGCTCCTCAGGGGGAACTGATATGGGACTTGATCCTGGGACTCCAGGGTCATGCTCTGAGCTGAAGGCAGCCACTCAACCACTGAGCCACCCAGACATCCCTTGCATTACTTTTTCAGTTCAACTTTATGTTATGGGTATTTTCTCATATAAATAAAAACCTTCTGAACAACATTTTTAATGTGTACATATTCTATTCTATTGGAATACCTAATTTTTTTAGTCAGCTGTGCTTTGAACATTAAAATGTTTTTTGTTTTTCTACTATTATAAACTTGATCTGAAGCTAACACTTCTTTTGGATATATTTTTGTTTACATCTCAAATTTCAAGAATGCTTTGTCTTGTGGTTACTGAAAAGCTTGATAAAAATAAAGTTTTTAATTGAGGAAATATTCTTTACTTAGTCATATAAAATACAGTCATTAAAAACTTGGAAATTTTTTTGCATTTGGAGCATTTGATTCTTTTTTTTTCTTCCCTTTTATTTCAAAATAGGTTTCCACCTGTGTTGGTATTTCCTGAAAAATTGGCTTAGACTATATCTCCCCCCTAGAAGTTTGTACTACCTATGGTGATCATAAACCAGCAGGTGCTACTAGCAAATACAAAACACTGTATTTGTATTTGTTTCTTTCCCCTCCTTGCCTATTATCATTCTTCCTCTTTTGAAGTAAAACATATTGAAACCTACATGTTGAAAAAAATGCCCACAACCCATTTGGTCCCCTCTCAAGAATTCTCCACTCCTCCAGGCAGAAGAAAGCCATTCTCAGTATCCTCTACCAAGATCTGCGGCAGCAGTGGACTTTGCGGACAGGACGCTTCTCTTTCTTTTTCCACAGGAGCAGTAAGGAACAGCATCAATACCCAAGGATTGTAGTTGCTCATTGTGGTGTGGCTGGAACAGGCCGTGGGTGGAGGACACATGGATAGGCAGGCCTCCCACCTGCTCATACCACATTCCTGTTAGTGCTCAAGGGGACTTGAGGATGGTAGCCGAATTCTACTTGAGGTGCTTGCAAAGTTACTTATGCTAGTATGCAAGAGTTAACAGAGTTAAACAATTTTGCACTCTCTTCGAGGAATGATTTTTCCTGGTTGGTAACAGCTTGATGCTTGGACAGTGATTCTTGTCAGCTGTCACAGTGTAGGGTAAAAATGGCACTGCAATGGCAAGAGGTAAATTATACTAGTAGCAAAAGTGTGATGCCAGAGAGTTATTTCTCTCTACTTATTTGGCTTCTGTTGTCCTTGCTTTCCACTCTACCTACATTCAAGGAAACAAATAAGGAGGTAGAAAATAATCCTAATTTGCAATTCAAATAAATGTAGTGCACATAAGGCCTGATATGAATAATTTTTTTTGCATTCTTCTTTAGGAAAACAGAAAGGAAGAGTCATTCTGGAGTCATTCTTCCAGAGTTCCATTTTGTCTATGTGGTACATAAAATGTTAAAAAGAACCAGGCATTCAGATCCCTGAAGACTTCCTACATTAAAATAAACGTGTAGACCGGAATGGGCATGTGAGAAGAATAACATGATTTTTCAGAACTTTCACAGTGTATGTGTAGATGGATGGTGTTAAATTTAATAGGCAATACTGCTAACTTCTCAACAACTCCCCTAAGGGTCTCTTCTCTGTTGGCTTTTGCCATCTATCAGAATCAATGTGTTGCTAGACAAAGAACCATGGTTCATTTAGTGTATACTGGTCACTCTTTACACTGGCAACAGGGGGGCTCTGGCTAGAAAGTTTATTAAATTTAGAGATTGATGATTGTTGAAAGTGGGAGTCTGAGTTTTATGAATGCTTTGTAGGTCTCCGCTTTAATGACTAACAAGGGAAGTATTCCTTAGGCCCCTGTTGCTAGATGACACAGCATCAAAAAGAGACTCCTAATTAAAACAAACAAAACCCATTTTGCTCTGTGTTCTGGGGATTGATTCAAACTGTTTGGAAATGGATGGACTTTTTGCTTGAGTCAAATCCAATAATTTTGTTTAGATTTGGAAAAGCCCTCTGAATTTCTCTTTCAATACTTAGTGGGCACATTAGAAACACTAGTGGCATTTATTAGAGAGAACCTTTCCCATTAGCTTGAATGTGGATAATGTCGGGAGCTAGCATTCAGCTAACCACAGGGGGTTCCTGGTGAGGATCAGTGGTTGCCTGCCCACCTAGCAGTGGGTGGCATTGCTAACAGCAAAATGCCAATGATCAGAATCACATCTCCAACACTTGCCTGAAAGCTTCCTGTGAGCTATCCTACGTATAATAAGAGTAAGAGTATTGAAATTCTAGAACAATGAGTAGCTATTTTGTGCCAAGCAGTGCTCAGCTTCTTTACATACATAATCTTACTTAATCTTTACAACATTCCACAAAGTAACTGATGATATTATTATTATTATTATTATTATTATTATTGTTACCGAAGAAATTTATTAGAGAAGTCTAACAATTTATCCCAAGTTACTAACGGGAAGCAGAGTCCATTTTGAGCCCCTGATTGCAAAGACAGTGCTTTTACGCCTATGTTATATTCCTTAAATTTACCTAAGTTGATTTTATGATGAATGATAGTAATTAAAAGATTGAAATTCCTAAAACTTCACATTATTATAGATTTAAATGTTTGCTGCTATGTGAATTTTTAAAACCTCTAAAACATTTGGCTGAGTGTCAGCTTCTCTTGTTTTCACTTGTTATAATGGCCCAAATCTGAGAAGAGGGAAATAGCACCAGGCCAGTGTGATACACAAACTAGATAAACCTTGTTGGCCTTTGGTGATAGGCTTGAGAGAATAACAGTATTGATAATTTTTGTTTTATAATGAGTGAAGTTATATTTTTAATATACTAAAAATATCTTTCCTTGTACTCATAGTATCATTTAAAAATAGTCTGTTTTTTCTTGTAAGATAATATCTGTTGTTTTCATGTGATGTCTTTTTCTTTATTATCCTTCATGCTTTAATGGTCACAGAAGGTACATTACCATAATGCCTTTTGAGGACAGAAGATATAGGAAGGGTTTGGTTTTGGCACTGATGCTAGTTTAACCCAGTCATTCTGAATATTCAGCCTGTAAATTCGAAAATATAAACTGAACAGTGTGAAACTGTAGCGTAGAGGTACATCTAGCCTTTTTTTTTTTTTTTGCATTTGTTTTTGATGTACCTAATTAACAAAGGAGGTGAGACTTACTCTTGGGAGCTTCTGAGGATGTCATTGAATTTCACATTTGGATATTTAGTAAAAATGTAGGGAAAAGATTATATAAACAAAATGATGGATTCTTGTTGAATTGCATTATAGCATCATTTATCTTTTGCTGTCAGTGGCACTGTAAAGTTTAGAACCCCCCATTGCTTGGGTACAGATATTTTATTACTGAGGTTAGTAAATAAGCTTTAGAAATTTAAGAGAGAGTCAGTTCCTAGGATATGAAAGAGGAAAATCTTTATTGCCCTCTTCTTTTTCCATGTACATTTTTGTTTTCTTAGGAGGTTGCCATGTATACTATTTTTTCAAGGAACAGACTACACCAAATATTGTCTTATATCATCAAAGTCAGCAAATCAATCTGGAACATCAAGCTTGTGCTAGACATTGAATTAGGTACAATGTCATTATTGGCTCCTCTTTCCATACCTTCTATCCCTGGGTTTAATAACCCTTTTCTATAGCTTCAGGTCTGCTTCAGGTTTATGTCTTAAAACAGGGAGGAATTAAGAGTTTGGTTTTCTTTGTTTTCTCTGCAACTAGACCTTTGGTACATGTGTATCAAACCCTCGGTGCTGGGTTTCCAAGTGCCAGGCTTCCTTCCCACGAGTTCTCTATATTCCACGTGGGTTGCCTATTACTTGTGTCTCTACCACTGTCTGTCTGATGTCATGCACAAATCATCCATACATGTGTGGGTCCCAGAGAAAGTATCTCATATTCCTCCTGCTTCTCCTTCCCTAGGCTTATCTTTTGGTTATTGGATGTACATTCTGGGCTTGCACTCTGTAAAAAATGTCCGTATTCTGTCCTGAGGCTTTAGCCAGCAGCACAGAATCCCCGGACGCCTAAGGTTAGTCGTCCAAAGTCTGAATTATATATCTCCTAGGACTTTACTGTTTTGCTATGCATTTATAAAGATTTCTATTTTTTAAAAAATCCAGAGAAAATGGTATAATTTGTCCTTCAGTTAGATTCCAAACGTTTTTTGGTAGGCTTCATATTTTAAGTTATTTTTTTGCCACTTCTTGATGAAAGTTAAAGGGAACACTGACTGTAAGCTATGTATTTATGTGTAATCATGATAAAATCTTTTGGTTTTGGTTATAATTATTTTATAGCACTCTTCCTCAACATGAGGTAAAATGAGGACTTTTATTTCTAATTAGGACTTTGGGAAAATTCTGTGCAAGAACCTAGGAATTATTTTGAATCTTAGTCTTCTGCTTTCTAATCATCTTTCTCTTAATCATACTGTTGCTTCTGTGTTATTTTCCTGCTGCTTTGAATATTCTGGAAAAACAAAAATCACTTATGTGAAAGTATAACTGTTTGAAGGAAAGTTTGTTCAAAGGATCTGATGACCATTTTTGGGTGGCATTGATTGCTTATATCTTAGGGATACAAAGGAAAGAACCTCTGCTTTTACTGGGCATGCTGGTGACGAGGCATAAATACTTGAGGGTGACAGATTATCTTGTAGCTATGGAGACCTAAAAAGTAATTTTAAAAAATTTAAATAATGCTGTAACATGGGGGAGAGGAAAAACTGGTTTTCTAGTATTAGGGGCCTTGTAAATCATAGAAGAAACATGTATTTAGTTTTCTTGTGTATAAAAATTCAGATTTTTTAAATCCATCATGTTTTTACACAGAAATTGGATTTATAAGAATTTAAAGAGAAATTTTGTTCAACTATTATTTTTATTTTATTTTTATTTTTTTTTTATTTTTTAAAATTTTTTTTTAATTTTTATTTATTTATGATAGTCACAGAGAGAGAGAGAGAGGCAGAGATACAGGCAGAGGGAGAAGCAGGCTCCATGCACCGGGAGCCTGACGTGGGATTCGATCCCGGGTCTCCAGGATCGCGCCCTGGGCCAAAGGCAGGCGCCAAACCGCTGCGCCACCCAGGGATCCCCCAACTATTATTTTTATATGACACAAAGATGATCTGGTTTGGCATCTTCCTTTTTAAAAAAATGAAAACAAACAAAAATGAAAACAAACAAACAAAAAAATGAAAACAAACAGCACTCAAGAGAAATATTGTTGTGTGGTATAGAAAGAAAAAGTCCTGAGAGAAGATCTGAGTTTGAACTCAAGCTAAATGAATTTTGGCAAATTATATGCCCCTCTAGCTTCAGGATTTCAGTTTTCTCACCTGTAAAATGAGAGAGATTGGGCCAGAGACTCTCTAGTTTAATTGTCTATATTTCTAAGTAGTTGTTTGAACTCATAATACACTTCTGCAAATGATGGATGATGAATGCCCTGAGAATGACATATAAATGTAAAAATATAAGGTTAAAATATAAATGTATTGGTCTCACGCATATGTAAAATCAAGTATTGTTCAGGTTTTAAGTTGTGAGCTTTTTCTTGAATCACTAATTTGCCTCAATGTCCTGAGTGTTAGGAAACCAACAGTCATCCATAAACTTAGAGGGAAGTAGACATGATTTTTGTCGTTTCTCCTTGTCAGTAATGAGAAGCAAGATTGTTCCTAGGATTTTCGGGGTATTCAATAAGAAATAGTTAAATATTCTCTGAAGAGAACTTTGAAGTTGGAAAGTACAATGCAATGCAAAATTTTATTATTATTCTTTGATTGTCAACAATATTTTTCCCAAGTGTTTTGCTGAACTAAAAAAACAACAACAACAACAAAAAAAACAAAAAACAACAACTAAAGAGACATTTATTGCACTTCTGTTGTCCAGTTCCCTCTCTGAAAGCCCATTATTTTTAGCTGGCTTACAGCTTTTTATTCTTTAGGATAAAACTGTTTAGGTCAACAAAGTCTCAGCCAAGAAAACGGTGAAATAACAAAATATTTCCAAGTGTGTGATTTGTCACTATCTTAGCCATTAATTCTTCACAAATTTTAGGTAGAACATGATTTCATTATTGATATAATAATGGTATATAAAAATATAAGTAAAATAGAGAACAATGAAAGTAAGGCAAAATATCACCATACATTTTATAATTTCAAAGAAAAACCCCATCATTAGCTTTAGGTAAATATTATTTCGAACAATTTGCTATACTTCAGTTCCCACAGGGGCAACTCATCAACATACAATCACACTTATAGTCATAATTTTTATAAAATGAGGTTCAACAATAATTCTAGTTAGCAGTATTAATTAATGATTTAAAGAAAAATTATATATATGGGTTTTGTAGTTTGGAAAATAATTTTACCACATAAGTTCATAAAAATCCATCCCACTAACATTAAGAAAAAAAAAGATTATAAATGCCTTAATATGCTATCAAAAATTCTAAGTTTAATTTTTATGTGAAAATAAGAAATTGAATCCTTATATTGTTTCCAACTTCCTTACTTGACCTTCAGGGTTTTTATTATTTATATGATTCCTTTCACTTTGTCAAATGTTAGAATAGTATTCCTTTTTTATAATATAAATGCCAGTGATGTTTAGTTTTGTTTTTCCTGCATGTAGGTGGAGTCAGTACCTATAAGACAGCACAATTAATTTGTTTAAACGTTTTTTCTATTGAGATGTTTCTTTGGGCTTATCTTCTGGTTGATTGGATTTTTTGGTTTTCTGGAAAGGTGTATGTGTGTTATATTCCAGGACTTGTTAAATGTTTCAGTTTGACAGTTTTAGTTCTTTCGTTACTTTAGGAAATTTTTATATCTTTGGACATTTTTTTCCTGTGCCATTTGTCACATATGCCATGCCACATATACTTATTTCTTTGACCTGGATAATTTTTTCCTTCTACATGTACCACGGTATACTTGATTACACTGTTAGCTCATGTCTTTTATAGGCACTTAATAATCTCATGCTTTTTGGTATGTCTGTTGGCTTGATGTTTATAATTTATTTATTGGTTTGCCAGTGGTGTTTGAGATCTGTGTTTGTTTCTTTAGCTCTGGAGTTTCTCTTTTTGATTTTATTTGGTTGTTTATCTTAGCTTTAAGCTTTTTATATTATTAAATTATTGTTCTTATTAAGCTCTTTCATAGCATGATGTGTTTGTAGGGAATGATATTCTTTTCATTAGGTTTGTTTGATTATTTCTTTTTCCCTCAAAATAAATTCTTCATCTGTCTTTTGTATGCCGTAATCTCCCTGATTATTTTTTCTCTTTATTTTCTTTTGACATAATGTGTATGTATGTATGTGTAGTTACTTTTTATTTATTTTTAAGGGTTCTTTTTGAGGTCTCTGTAGTAAGCATGTTTTTATTTATTTATTTTTATTGATTTATCTTTTAAGGTAGGCTGCATGCCCATCATGGTGCTTGAACTCATAATCCTGAGATCAAGAGTCACATGCTCCACCAACTGAGCTAGGCAGGCTCCCATAGTTATTTTTTATTTAGCTTATGCTAAATGGAAGCAGCTAAAACTGACCTAAAATTGAAACTGATTCAGAGAGTGGGTGGTTGCAGTTTGCCTTTAACGCCCATGCTTGAGAACTATGTAGGGCTGTTCTATGAGTTTAGCTACTTTTTCAGAGCTTGCTGATGAGGATAGGACAAGAAAGAGGTGATCTTGTTAAGGCCTGAATGCAGTGTATATTGGATAACCTGGTCTCCATTCTTAGATTTTGTCTGTATCTAGTTGAAGTTGTACCCTTAGCCCTGTGGCAGTATAATCTGGGGTTTCATATCATTTTCTCAATTCAGAATAAAGCCCTATAAAATGGAGAACCCTCAAGTTTCTTCTGCATTTGCTGAGGGCCCAAGACCCAGTCTCTAATAATTTGGGCACCTAATCTTGAGGATTTTACTATGACTTTTTCTGGTTTCCTATGTCTCTACAGATTATGTGGTATTGATGTGGTTTGTTAGAATTTGGTAGACTTTCCTTCTCCCAGGGCTTCTGAGGCCTTGGTTAGGGAGTCCTGCCCTGCTAGCCAGGATCCTATTTCTTTTCTTGGCTATCACTTTTCAAAGTTCATGGAATGAAGTTGGATTTCTATCTTTGTATGGGTGCTACTGGTGAATTTCAGTTTGTTTTTTTTTCTCCTATTTTGCATTTCATCACCTCCTGGCAGATGATCTGTCTGCAGCCTTGACTTCATTTTCCCATCTCCACTTTGGAGTCTCCATTTTTTTTTTTTTTTTTTTTTTTTTACATTTCAATCATCAGATTTCTGAACACTTTGAGGAAAGCGTAGACACTTGCCCATTTCTAGAGACAAAAGCTGGCTGCAGACCTTTACATAAATCTCCAAACAATTGGCTATTTTTTGTCTTTATTTGGCCTGATATAGCTTTTGTTCTCTGGGGTTTGCTGGTTTGTTTGTTTGGATTATGAAGTCTAGTGTTCTAGTTTGGAAACAGTTATATCAAATACCAGATTCGTATACTCATTGACTTTTCATAAATACCTATCTTAAAATTTGGTTAATATTGTAACAAATTTCAATAATCTAGGACTTTATGGGGCCAAGCTATTAAATATTTATGTATCTGTTGCACAAGAAGGTTGTCTCTATGGTTGGTATGGATGCCACTTTATTAAATTCAGAATTAAAATTGAGATATAATTTGCTGGTTTAGATTGTTATCCTTCCTTTGTGGTAATTACCTATTTTAATATTTAAGAATGAGGATATTGTTTTTATTTTAACTTTTTAAAGATCAGTTTAAGACAATGACAATGATGTCCTTTTCTTAGATGTTACCTGGTTTTTATGACCTAGCAAGTTTGGAAGAGAAGGATTTTTAGATTAAAAGAAATTCTGCTCCATCTAATAGAATGAGTGATTCACAGTCGTTATTGTTTAACTGGTGAGTTCTGATTCGGGCTGAATCTGAATTGAAGACTGTGAAGTTCTGTCACTCATAATTAGATTGCAGAAGAAAACAGAGCTATATAACATGGATATTATTTGTACTTTTTGTTTATCTTCCTGAATCACAGAACTTCCATGGTGTAGAGATACCCAAAAACTGTATATCCAAAACAAATTACATTCCAATGGCAGATACAAGTTTGGGTCTAACTGGCAGAATTTTAGAGAAACTGAGATTTATGATATGATATAATAAGATACCTTAACAGCTTTGGGGAGGAGTCATATGTACATGTGTAATTGCCCCCTTTGTGCATATTATAGATTATGAGGAGGCAAATAGCATGTAAGATGTCTCTATTTCATGACTTACGTAATCTATTAGCGTGTGTATAGCTCTCCTCCTTACTTCTGCCTTCATAGAACCTGTGTACAAGGAACCTGACAAGACTGACACCATGTTCTTGTCCAGTTCTACCTGCCTTATCCTACACAGGTGCCTCTTCCATTTTTCTCTTTATAATTAAAACCTTCTGCTTGCCACCTTTCTAAATAACCTCATTTGTCTCCTTGCTCACATCATGTGTAAGAATCCATTTTCTCTTCTGGTTATCATACATACCATTTCCCCCCCATCATCAGTATTTTTACACAGCAGTTGAATTTTTTTTGTCAGGTCTAAAAATGTCAAAGTCACTATTTGCCCAGTTTACATATGTCCTATATGGTATGCCACAGTTAATCCATAATTACTAACTTTTAATTTTCTTCCATAATACATTTGAAAGCCTGAACAAATAAAAATGTTCCTTCTTTCAGCTCTGTTGGGTCTGGATAAGATGTGTCCAAATATTTATAGTTAGAAACCTTGCAGTGGAACCACAGTTTCTTTTTCTTAATCTTTTCCACTACCTAGTAGTGATATTTCAACAGTGAAGTCATTCCCTGAGTGTTCTCTAACTTTTATGTTTCTTTGCACTCTTATGCAACAACACAGGAAAAGAAAATAGCAGCAGTTATGTTGTGAGAGGGAAAAAAAAATCCCTATGGATGAAGGAATTGAAGTAGTGTTTATATTTTCTATCCCTATTTTAAAGGTAAGCATAGTATTGATACAATATTAAATATCCAAATATAAACAAAGTCAATTCTTTTCTAATTTTAGTGGAAGCCCTTCCTAATGCAGGATGAGTACAGTGACCACTTTATAGGCTGGATTACACCTCCAAGTTAACATTTATATTTGAGTTAGACATCTAATAGATATTAACATGTTGGGACCATTAGTAGTGAGAATGGTTTTAGGATTCTAAATTCTTTATATAAAATTGAAGACTACTGGTCTCTCTGGGGGAGAAGAGATACAATGGGAAAAAATAATCCTCTCACGAAATTCTAAGTGTGGAGATGCTTAACAGAATATGGTATCTCTAGCAGTAAAATAAATGGATAATTAACAATTTACTATTTAATCTCTACAAAGAGTTCAAGAATGGGTGATCAAGAGATTGAGAGGACTTGCCTTAATTAAAAAGCTTGATCCTTGACCATCAAGCAGTTTCACAGTGGGATTCTATTGACTGAAAGAGAGGGCCCAAGCTAGCTTCCTTAGAGGAAGGACCCTGCAGCACTATAGCAACGTACTTAGCAATGTGTCTCCAATTTTTTCCCTAAAGGAACTTATGAGCACTTAGTAAGGTAACTATAGAATGTGAAAAGAGAATGCCCAAACATTTTGAGCACCATAGTTCAGGTACAGGATCCAGGTTGCCATCACCATGCCCTGTAAGAGTGGGGACGTAAGGGAAGCCTAGACCTGGTTCCAAAGTGGTCATTTGCCCAGTTTCTGATTGTATAATTGGAATAGACTAGTTTTATATTTGTCATATTCCCCACTCTTTGGTCTTTGGGATAAGAGCTATTATAGTAGGAAAGATTAAACAGAATGTCTAACTCGGACTGCTAGTCCCTGACCAAATAGTAAATCATAATATTTTATCTGAGGAGGAATGGCAATGATTAACACCAATCTTACATACATAAAAAGTCCAGGATGATGATTGCCATTGTATTTCTATTTACTAGTCTGGCCCCTGCAAAAACCTGGTGGATCCTGGAAGATGATAGTAGATTGCCACAAACTCAACCAAGTAGTAGCCAAGTTTAGCTTCTATGTCATATGTGATATTATTCCTAGAATAGATTAACACAATCTTGGATGCATTGTTTATGATTATTAATCTGGGGAAAAAGGGACGCCTGGGTGGCTCAGTGGTTAAGCATCTGCCTTTGGCTCAGGGTGTGATCCTGGAGTCCCGGGATTGAGTCCCACATCAGGCTCCCTACATGGAGCCTGCTTCTCCCTCTGCCTATGTCTCTGCTTCTCTCTCTCTGTGTCTTTTATGAATAAATAAATAAAATCTTTTAAAAAATCTGGGAAAAGTGTTCTTTCCATTCTGATCAGAAAAGAGGATTAGAAATAGTTTATATTCACATGGAACAGATTACAGAATGCTTTTAGATTTTTGCAAGGATATATAAACTCTCCTGTCTGCTAAACATACTTAGCCTACTCAGTACTTTTCATTGCCTATTATCAGCCCCTTTAATTTATTAACAGCATCTTAGCATCTTAATCTCTGCTACTTATAGCACTATGACCTTCTGTATGACAGATACATAACTTCTCTAGGCTTCATTGCTTCATTTATAAATGGGAATAATAATTATGCCTCAGCATATAGTATGAGGATTAAATGTGATAAATTTTGTTTTAAAAGTTAGGTGAAGATGGATAAGACCAAATGATTCAGACTTTATGAATTATAATCAGGGTCTGTCTTAGCTTAGGCTGCCATAACAAAATGTCATATACTAAGTGACTTATCAACAACAGAGATTTAGTTTTCGTAGTTCTGGAGGATAGAAGTTCAAGATCATGGTCCCAGTATGGTTGGGTTTTGGTGAGGGCCCTCCCTGGATTGCAGATTGCCAGCTTCTTATAACCTTACGTAGCAGAAAAAAGAACAAGGGAGCTCTCTCACCTCTTCTTACTAGGGCACTAATCCCATTCATGAGAGTTCTACCCTCATAATCAAATTATGTCTCAAAGCCCACCTTCAACTACCATCCCATTGGGATTAGGGTTTCAACATATGAATTTTGAAGGCCACAAACATTCAATCCATAGCAGGATCTAACCAGAAAAACAGAATATACTTCAAGTAGCCTACAGCAGAGGAAATATAATGCAGAGTATTGGTTTTGTAGGTGATGGTAGAATTGAGAACCAAACAAAGAACATTGAGCATCCAGAAATTGGCAGCAGCAAAAGTGTACATTATTACTAGACAGGAAAGAGAAAGAAATGAGATAAATTGATGTTATTAGTTCCCAGGGGTTGGGTTGACCTGATGGAAACTGGGGAACCATGGTGGACTTGTATGGTAGTAGCTGAAGTCAAAGGGGAACTGCAGCCCTTTTCAAAAGAGCTGACAAAAGCAAAGAGTGGAAAGAGAAATACTAGGGTTATTCTGTTTTTCCTGCTTACCAATATCTTGCCTCTCATTAGCTGGAAGTGAGTTGAAATTAAGCCAAGGAAATACCACCTGCAGTCAGTCCGGAGCACAGGAAGGATTTGAAGCCAACAGCGTTTTCATCTATAAGAAATAATGACATCAGGCCATATCATTGTGGCATCAGGCCATATCATTGTGGGCAGGAGTAGGGTTGGATTACTACTTCCACTATCAGCTTTTCTGAAATTGGGTTAATCCTGATTTAGGAAGTGAAGAACTGGAAAGGCAAACTAGTGGAATACTACTCAGCAGTAGGGAATAAACTCCTGATACCTGCAGAAACATGGATGAAATCTCAAATATATTATGCTGAGTGAAAGACGGTAGACACAAAGAATATATACTGTTTTTTTTTTTAATTTATGATAGTCACACAGAGAGAGAGAGAGAGAGAGAGGCAGAGACACAGGCAGAGGGAGAAGCAGGCTCCATGCACCAGGAACCCGACGTGGGATTTGATCCCGGGTCTCCAGGATCACGCCCTGGGCCAAAGGCAGGCGCCAAACTGCTGCGCCACCCAGGGATCCCAATATATACTGTTTGATTCCATTTATTTAAGATTCTAGAAAAAACAGAACAATAGTGATAGTAGATCAGTGGTTTCCAATGGCTGGGATTTGGGGTAGTAAGGAAGAGGATTACTGCAAAGGGGTGCAAGGAAAATTTTTTATGGTGCTGAAAATATTCTATATCACAATTGTGATGATTATATAACTGCATATATTTTAAAAACTTAATAGCACATTTAAAATTGATGAGTTATATTTTATGTAAATTATAACTCAGTAATCAAATCAAATAGTTGTACACATATATTCATATATACATATATTTATTTTTTTATAGGGGTTGATTGATTATTCAAACATGAAAACTCCGAGTTTACTGTCATTTTCTGGTTTTACGAATTCAGCAGGTGGATTGCTATTATATGGGAGACTAATTGTCTAATTCATCATTTGATTATGTTAGAGAAATCAAGGCCCAATTTCTCTAAAATTACATTTAAAACTTTGATTCTAAGGGTAGATACTCACCTGAATGAGTAGATTTTCCACTTTTCATTAGCTTTTTATTACAGAAGCACAGAGTATATGGTTCATAGGGCAACACTAATGCTGTCAATACTAAAGCATTGACATTAAATACACTAATGATTAATTTTCTACAATATCTTAACAACAAGGCAAGTTAGAGGGAAAATGACTCTGTCAGGAACTCTGGATTCCACTTGAAAGGCTCATTTTGGGAAATTATTTCCAGAATCAAGAAACTATATAACTCTATGACTTCCCAGGGTGAGGAGGGGACTTGAAGTACTTTTGCCTAAAATAGCAAAGTTGGACTTCTAAATTATGGAAAATGACAAACACATTGGAAATCTGGAAGAAACTTCTTGGGAGATTAAAACAACATCACAAAGTGCAGTTCACAGAAGAGAGCTGATTAAACTCAATATCATTGTGAAAAAATGGGTGGTACAATTTGAAAACCTAATAATATCGTGGACTGACTGGAATTTTTGGGAACACAACTTAATGGAATTTTGGCAAGACTGTTGGAGGAGTTGATTGCATTTTAATGTCATATGGAATTTACTTTCAAATACCAGTACTATAGATAAGATCCATAATGCTGGACAAAAACCTCTGTGACTAGACAAAATCATTGTAGGGAGAGATTTGAACTCCTGATGTGGGAGAGGCTCTCTTGTCAAAGGGGAAATTCTTATGCCTTTGGAGCTAAGCCTGGAGATGCAAGACTTAGGAGGGGGAGCTGCCTGAAATACCAAACAGGGCATAGTTATTGCTTCCTGTCTAATTGTCAGGACCACAAGATCTACTTATCTTCTTGGACATATTGAAGGCGCACAAAGACTGCTGGGGAGGAGGCCTGTTGACATCACACAGACTCTAATCTTGCCTCCTAAATAAATTCAAAGGAACTTTTCTATTTCTTAGAATTGGAGAATTATTGGTATGCAGATGTGTGCTAACCTTACTTTATTTATTTGGAATTGTTCTAATCTTTCAGGAATCTTCATGATCTTCATAACTTGTCTCAGTTATAATGGGTAGAATTAGCAATTTGTATCGTAGAGTTTTAGCTGTTTAAAATACATCATTAAATGCATTAATAAATATGAAGGGTGAGCTTTATGCTTTAATAAAAATGCTCAGTAGTACATTTTTTAATTGTCCCTGAGTTTCCAGCATTATGAAAATATTTTCCAATGTCATTTTGGGTCTTAAAGCTGTACTTAATCAGGAGAGTTGGGTCTTTGCCAATGGAGTTTATAGAACTTTGTTATAACATTGGAGTGGTAATACAATGGAGAGGTAACATGCCATTTCCCAGACTGTAATACAGAAGCTTGAAAGGCATGAAATTTTATCATCTAGAAATATGTCTTTGGTTAATCAGATTGTAACTGTAATCTCAGTGCCACGATAATAGAATTTTAAATCAGTAAGTTATTTATTACTCACAGTAGGTCTTATTGATTAGGGAAAACATTAGGAAACCTTACTCATTGGATTCTTATTTCAAAGGCTTTCTGCCATTGTATTGTGATTTTCAGTGTTCTATTTTCTTTGAACACATAGATATTATAGAGGAGGCTGTTAGATTAAAAAGAGAATGAAACTTGGGAGGTATTGGGGGACAACCTATGCTGGGAAGCTGAGCAGATGTCCGGAATGCGTTTTAATCCCTCAAGGCTCTTCAGATGTCAATTGGCTTATGTTTCTGGACACTATCTGTCAGATCATGTTGAGCTATCTCAGTTTTATATTCCTGGGGATTGATTTCATTAATGAAGAACATGCCAGAACCCAGGGTTATCTGCAGTGAAAGATGACTTCTTCAGGCCTTGTGAGCTGAAAGATGGCTGGATAACCGTTTCTTCTAAAATGGAAGAAATTAAAGCTTGGGACCATGGTGTGAAGACTCTTAACAGCAAGCTGAAAAAACAACTGGACACACTTCAGAACTTGCTGGCAAGTGTTTACAATCAACTGGAACCATTTCAGGGTACATTAGGAAGAGGAGGAGGCCTGGACCGCCGCTGTGAGAACTTAGTGCACAGAGTTCTCATCTTACAACAAGTAAATGCCAAACATCCTCCTGCCTATAAGGAGAACGATATTGGGTCAAGTAAATGCTTAGAGTAAAAGCTGTGTATTACAGAAATAACAAATAGGAGATGTGACTAGGAAGTAATATCATATTCTGATCTGGCTTGTGAACTTTATATTCAAACTTCTTACTGCTGTGTGTGTGTTTAAGGCAGTCAGACTTTAAATACTTCTATTAGAATTTAATTTCTAAGTTATCACACAAAAGCAAGGCTAATGCAGATTCAAAATGGGAATTATGACTTACTTAAACAGACCTAGGGCCTGTAATATATTGCCTGGACTTCTGTTCTGTTTAAATTAATTAGCGAGACTGGCTACAACATGGAATAATAATCCTCCCGCCCCAAGGATGTACACACACACACACACACACACACACACACAGACACACACACATACATAAGGTAACTATGTGAGGTGATGGATATGTTAATTAATTTGATGGTGGTAATCCCATTTCAAGGTTCCCTGGTGTGAGAGACCAAGTCCAATTTGATTTCTTCCTAATTACTTCTCAGAGATTGTACTTGAATATTCATTGCAGAGTCTCTTACTGTTGACATACGTAAAATGGCCATCTTGGGCTTGGAATAGGCAAGCCTATGGAATTCCATGGAGGCCATTTGAATTACCTCCTTTCTGTTCCTTACAGAGGTAGTTTAGACTTTCCACTGCTGCCCCCTCTTTCTGTTCTATCCTCTTTCTTCCCTACTCTATTTTCCTCCTGTTCAAAACAATACTGAAGATTAACAAGACTACTTCATAAGCTAAGGTCCAAGTGGTATGGAAAACAAAGGCAAAAGGAATGTAGATAAAATTAAATTTCCTTATAATCCACAGACCTTTGACAAATACTGGAGACAGGCTGAGTAGGACATTCCTCCAGGAACTCCCAACTATTTTAAAGCTTTGCTAGAGGGAAAAACAACCTTAGCTTGACAATAGCTAGGTCTCCAGGATCCTGTTAGTTGTCTTTAACATATGAAAATCCTTTTGGACACATCCCTTGTCTTTACTTCCCCTATATCCACAGTATATAATCAATTGCTCCTCACAATCCCAGTGCAGCTCTTTCTGCCTACGGATCTGTCCCTGTGCTTTGATAAAAACACCTTTTTGCATCAAAAACATTTCAAGAATTCTTTCTTGATCATTGGCTCAAGGACACTACTTTGAACCACATCAACAAGTAAGAAGGAAATACGGTTCTCTCTCCCTTCTTTCCTTCCCTCCTTCCTCCTCCCCCCTCTCTTCCTTCCCTTCTTTCCTCCCTCCTTCCTTCCCTCCTTCCTTCGTTTGCCCCTCTTTTTTTTCTTTTTTTTTTTTAAGAAATATTTTATTTACTTATCTGAGAGAGAGAGAAAGACACAGAGATAGCAAGAGAGAGCATGAGCAGGGAAGAGAGGGAGAAGCAGGCTCTCCCCTGACCAGGGAGCCCAACATGGGATTCTATCCTGGGGCCTGGAGATCATGACCTGAGCTGAAGGCAGACACTTAACCCAGCCACCCAGTTGTCCTTTCTTTTGTCTTTTTTCAGGCACTTCTCTTTGAATAGTTGCTTGACTCCCACCCGTTCCCCAAGCTGGGATGGGAGAAGGGAGGGAAAAAACAATAATCCTTCCCTACAGCTTCAACAATTTTATTCCCCTTTTTCTCTCCATCCCCACCCATGTAGGTAAAGGGAGGGACTTGGGGTGATTACAAAGGACAATAGTGGGATCAGCCACCACTTAATAACCCCTGGAGGAAGGATCCCAATTAATTATAGTTCTCTTTAGGTTGGTTAGTATAGGATATCTCTTTGTATCTAAGACATGGATCTTAGCCAATTCCAAGGCAACAGAAACATCCCATTTATCATGTTGCTGCACTTATAACCCAATTACTTTTATAATAAAGTTTTATATACACAAGGCATTGTAAGTATATCGGTGAGTGGTTATGCTTTTATGTTCACTTGTACTTCCATATTGTTAGTGAAAAAATGATCGTAAACTTTCAGAGATTATCCAGGGATGTGTTGTCTTTTTCTTTTTCTTCTTTTTCCTTCCTTCCTTCCTTCCTTCTTTCCTTCCTTCCTTCCTTCTTCCTTCCTTCCTTCCTTCCTTCCTTCCTTCCTTCCTTCCTTCCTTCCTTCCTTTTTCTTTCTTTCTTTCTTTCTTTCTTTCTTTCTTTCTTTCTTTCTTTCTTCCTTTCTTCCTTTCTTCTTTCTTTCTTTCTTCCTTTTTTCTTTCTTTCTTTCTTTCTTTCTTTCTTTCTTTCTTTCTTTCTTTCTTCTTTCTTTCTTCTCTTTCTTTCTTTCTTTTTTTCTTTTTTAGAAGCTCTGACTTTTTTCTCCCCATCCATCCACAGTCTCCTCCACATAGAACACTAATGGTTGTTAACCACATTCTCTGTGAAACTTTTGCTTTCATTGTTTTGAGGACCCAGATGTAATACCTTCCAAACTCTCTACATTTTCTCATTTACCCACCCTAATGAAAAACAGGTATCCCTTTATTCTCACTGTCATGGCTTACCATTATAGGCTAATTCCTGCAAACCGAAATTGCAGCAAGACCCTTGTTTGGCTCCAATACACATTGCATGTATTAACCAGACTAGTCTGGCTAATCTGATTTAAATGGAACTTCCATAAGGGTTTTTGCCTACTTTAAAACACTATCCTCTTTCAATATTTAACTTGTAGACAAACTACAACAGCACTTTCAAGGCCTCAATGGTGCTGTCTTACCCTACCTATCCAAACTTATTTTTTCAGCCATCAACGCACAAGTTTTGCTTCAGGCACACCTATGTCTCAATGTCTCAGAAATATATACCTGGTCCTGCTGTGGTTTAGCAGATACTTCCTTTCTCTTAATCAGAAAGCCTCCTAACTTCACTTGCCTGCCCAAATAGTGAGTTTTAAATATTACCCTTTTCCAGGAAATATTTCTGGAATGCTCTAGCTCATATAAAGTCTTTCTCCATTTCTATATATAGTAGGTAGACTTCATATTGTGTAATGTTTTGCTCAGTATGCCCCCTGCTATGTTTATTTCTCCTTGGATTCAGATATTTTGACTCACTAATACATGAATACTTTAATTAAAGTTGGTGACCATATCTTAGATTTCTTTGTATGCCCTAAAAGAGCTAGGATAGTGTTTGATGGATAGATGACATTTAAAATTATATGGTTAATAGGTAAATAAATAGTGTAGCAGATTGAGCTCTAGGCCAGTCATCAGAATAGTGTTGTGGTCTTAGGAAATAATTGGTTAACTTCATCCTCCATCCTCTTGTCTGTAAAATAGGAAAGTAATGCCATGTCTGTGCACTTTGAAAGATTGTTAGGAGTTACAAAAAGGAACAATTTGAAATCTGAAAATAATGCTTTACCTATTATTTTAGACATATTTAGGAAAGTCCATTTACTTTTACTTTAAGTTCAATGTAAAGAAAACTATAGAAATTGGATGGAAAGGAGATTTTTGGTTTTCACACTCAGAAGGACAAGTTGCTTACACATTTTCCAATGGAAATTTTTTTCAGATTTGTTTGGGGAAATAAATTAATTTCATCTGTTTAGTAGATCAGGGTGTTGAAGCACAGAAAACCTTTGTATCTGATATAAGACCAATGGCAGAACTAGAAATATAATACAAATCTTCTGATTCTTGGAGTCTGAACATCTCCGTAAGTATTCTGCATTGTTGTAAAATTAAGAAGGCAACTAAAATTGAAGAAAAATTAGTTGTGAAATGTGGGGTATTATACTTCATTAAATCTACAATATGTGATTTTTTTTCTGAATATAAAAAATTGTCCTCTAGAGTTTTCCTTCTGATGATTTGAAGACAAAGAGAAATTGATGAACAGTAAAAAAGGAATGTAGGATATTCAACCGTGATATTTCTCTATGGATTCTCATTTACCTGGCATTGTTCAAGAATGTCCCAAAGTCTATATTTAGAGATCAACCTCCAATGTATCTTCTAGGTTTATGACTGTATGAAAATTAACTGAAACATTTGAAGGGAATTACGTACAGTTTCTTCTCCAGTGAGTAATAATTCAACTTAAAATGTGGAGAGAAGTGCACACCCAGAACTGTGACTACATAAATTAGATCAAGTAGAATTGTTATTTGCTCAACATTCCTCCTTATTCTGTTGAGGCTTATGATGTAATTCTCTTTAGAGGAACAAACAAGTGCTGGCATCTCCATAGAGCATCATAGCAAAATGAAAAAGAATGCACTAAGTTTCACAACCTCTTCCATCATGGTAAAGCAACACTATGACCTGGTTAGGCATTGTTGACTCCGTGTTTCCCCATTATGTAATTTTAAGAGCAACACCATAGTTTTTCCAACACTACCTCACCCAGAGAAAGTTGCCTTTATTTGGTATAAATAATTTAAGTACATTTTAATTCTAAATTAGTATTCTAGATTCTTTGATATGCTTACCTCTCCTTCCATGTTAAATAATATATTACTTTAGGGACTAATTCTGTGGCTTTTACTCAGGATATATAGTCCCAGAAGTCGATTCTAAGCTATAAATTTGCTCTAGTCCCATCATTTTTCCAAATTTTAGTGCTATTTTCAGGTCAAGTTAATAATGAAAATTTGTTAGAAGGTCACTGGAGGTGATTTTTCTTCAATGAGATTTGGAATTTAGTTTGCTAGCCATAATTTCTGGATTAGTTTCCTAAATAGATTCTTCCCAACACCTTTTTAAGAAGAATTTTAAAAATTTATTTTATTTTTTAAATAATAGCTGACATTTTTATATTGAGGAAAGAAAATGGTAGCTTTCTGGATAAATGACTTATTTATTTTTGCTATGTATGAATTCTTCTTAAAAAGGATTTTTAAAATTTATTTTATTTTTTAAATAATAGCTGACATTTTTATATTGAGGAAAGAAATTAGTAGACAGCTTTCTGGATAAATGACTTATTTATTTTTTGCTATAGTTTGAGTATTTTAAAAAACAGATTATACTCATTAGAAAGTTAGTTAAAAACCACTTTCTACTTTGAAAAAATATAACTATGCCATATATAGGACACATTTAAATAATAATGGTTTCTAGATCTTTGGTAAATTTAATTCGATATGGATTTTCCCTTAACAGTTGACTATAATCTGATTTCATTCGGTCAACTTACATTTACTGGGATGTAACAGGCACTTAAACCTCTAATGTTCACAGCAAGCCTTGAGATAAGTAGCATTTGCTGTGACAAATGGAAGGAGCAGAGTTTGCGGGTCCCTGAGAGCTGGTTGGGGAATCTTGCCTAAGACACTGACTTACTGGTTGCATCACCTGGGACATGTTTTCTAATCATTCTGAATTTTAGACCCCTCATTTGTAGAGTAAGGATGATGACCTTACCAGAGACAGTTGTGAGGTTAAATCATGTTTTTAATGTGCTTGGCATAGAGGTAGAGTTGTCATTACTGGTTCCCTTCAGTCTTTTGTAGCTGAGAAAACAGAGGTTCAGACTTGAACACCAAATGGGTTCTACATGTTCCCAGGTTTTGGTCTTCTAGGCTTCCTACATTCCAGGCTGATGTAAATTACCTTTTACCTTTCAGATTATAATTTCCTTTTCTTTTTTCTTCAATATCTATGAATGAGTACGACCTTGCTGTGATTGGGAGAGAGGAGTCAGCTAGGGGGCTTTCTCTGGGTCATATGGAATCCTTAGATAATAGAAGCAGCCTTCCTCATTTCTAAAGATGTGTATCTTTCATCTTATCCCTGACAACTGCTTCAGGAAAGCAGTTTCCTATGACTACAGGTAAATCAATCAATCAACCAATCAATCTTTAAAGTGGTCTGGGAGAAAAGTTAGACTCACCCAGGAAACTGGGTGATATCCTGATCCACCAGACTCTTATCTGAAGTTCCTTCTTCTGTCTTGCACATTGAAAAATTTTCATTTCCAGTTCTTTTTTTTATTTTAAGATTTTATTTATTTATTCATGAGAGACACACACACACACAGAGGCAGAAGCACAGGCAGAAGGAGAAGCAGGCTCCATGCAGGGAGCCCGACGTGGGACTCCATCCCGGGTCTCCAGGATCACGCTCTGGGCTGAAGGCGGCGCTAAACCTCTGAGCCCCCTGGGCTGCCCCATTTCCAGTTCTTTTGAATTTTGTGTCCCTGGCCTTCCTGAATTGAAGATTCAATTGTGTAGTGGCATAGTCTGCACACTCTCTTTGGAGCAGGTAGCTGTCCCTCCTTTGTACCACATTTCATATATATATACATACATATATATATGTATATATCTGTATCTATATCTATATCTATATCTATACATATATATAAAAGAAATGCTTTATCAAGACTATAGGTTACAGATGTTCTTTGTATTTCATGTTTTACTTTTCCCCATCTATATCCAAGAAATGTCCATGTACTGTAGTTTATTGCTTTAACTTAATGTTGCTTTTGTTCCCATCATTCTTTCTCTCTCTTCAACCACTGTCTGACTTAGGGTCTCATCATTTCTTTCATGGTGAAGATTAATTATTTCAGAGTTTTCTATTGCAGTCTATTAATCTATGTGTATATTTTTAAGCCAGCACCATAATGTTTTAATTACTACCACTCTATAATATAACTTAAAAATCTGGAATTATGATACCTCTAGGTTTTTTTTTCTTTTCTTTTTAAAAAAGATTTTATTTATTTATTCATGATAGACACACACAGAGAGGCAGAGACATATGCAAAGGGAGAAGCAGGCTCCCCATGTTGGGAGCCCAATGCGGGACTCCATCCTGGAACCCTGGGATCATGCCCTGAGCTAAGGCAGGTGCTCAACCACTGAGCCACCTAGGCATCCCTATTTTTTCCTTTTTCTTTTTCAAGATTGCTTTGACTATTCAGAATCTTTATGCTTCCGTAAAATTTCAGAATTGTTTTTTCTAGTTCTATGAGAAAGTGTTGTTGGTATTTTGATAGATATTGCATTAAATCTGTAGATTGCTCTGAGTAGTATATACATTTTAACAATATTTTTTCTCAACTCATGGGCATGGAATGTCTTTCCATTTCTTTGGGTTGGCTTGAATTTCTTTCAGCAGTAGTTTACAATTTTTGTAGTATAGGTCTTTCACGTTTTTGATTAAAATTTTTCCTAGATATTTTATTGTCTTTGGTGCAATTATAAATGGGCTTGTTTTCTTAATTTCCCTTTCTGTTGCTTCCTCATTAGTGTATAGGAGTGCAACCAGATTTCTATACATTGATTTTGTATCCTGCAACTTTACTGAATTTATTTATCAGTTCTAGTAGTTTGTTGGTGGAGTCTTTTGGATTTTCTGTATATAGTATCATGTCATCTGAAAAATATGACAGTTTTACTTCTTTCTTATCAATTTGGATACATTTTATTTCTTTATGCTGTCTAATTGCTGTGGCTAGGACTTCCAGGACTATGTTGAATAAAAGTGGTGAGAGTGGACATCCTTGTCTTATTCCTGATGTTACAGAGAAAACTCTCACTTTTCCCCATTGAGGATGATGTTAGTTGTGGGTTTGTCATAGATGCCCTTTATTATGTTGAAGTATATTCCTTCTAAACCTGCTTTGTTGAGGGTTTTCATCATGAATGGGTGTCGTATTTTAGCAAATGCGTTTTCTTCATCTGTTGAAATGATTGGAATGGTTTTTATCCTTTCTCTTATTGATGTGATATATCACGTTGATTGTTTTGTGAATACTGAACCATCCTTGCATCCCAGGAGTAAATTCCACTTGATTATGTTTTCTGTTTTGTTTTTAAAAATATATTGTTGGATTTGGTTTGCTAATATTTTATTGAGGATTTTTGCATCTATAGTCATGAGAAATATTGGCCTGTAGTTCTCTTTTTTTGTGATGTCTTTATCTGGTTTTGGTATCAGGGTGATACATTGGTTTCATAGAATTAATTTGAAAGGGGATGCTTGGGTGGCTCAGTTGGTTAAGCAGCTGCCTTCAGCTCAGGTCATAATCTCAGGGTCCTGGGATAGAGCCCCATATCAGGCTTCCTTGCTTAGCAGGGAGTCTGCTTCTCCTTCCCCCTCTCCCCTACCCCTGCTCAGGCAACCTCTCTCTCAAATAAATAAATAATATCTTTTTAAAAAAAGGAATGAATTTGAAATTTTTCCTTCCCCATGTATTTTTTTTGGAATAGTTTGAGAATAGGTATTAACTCTTCTTTAAATGTTTGGTAGTATTCACCTGTGTAGCCATCTGGTCCTGAACTTTTTTTGGGGGGGGAGTTTTTTTGATTAGATTCAATTTCATTGCTGGTAATTAGTCTGTTCAAATTTTCTATTTCTTCTTACTTTAGTTTGGGTAGATTGTATGTTTCTAGGAATTTATCTATTTCTTGTAAGTTGTCCAATTTGTTGGCATAGAGGTTTTCATAATATTCTGTTACAATCATTTATATTTTTGTAATGTTGGTTGTTATTTCTTCTTTTAAATTAGTGCTTTTGTTTACTTAGTTCTCCCCTCTCTCTTTATTTTTAATGAATCTTGCTAGAGGTTTATCAATTTTGTGATCTTTTCAAAGAAATAGCTCCTGGATTTATAGATCAGGTCTATCGCTCTTTTAGTTTCTATTTTCTTTTTTTTTTTCTTTAAAGATTTTATTTATTCATTCATGAGAGACACAGAAAGAGAGGTGGAGACATAGGCAGAGGGAGAAGCAGGCTCCCTGTAGGGAGTCCAATGTGGGACTTGGTTCCAGGACCCCAGGATCATGCCCTGAACTGAAAGCAAACGCTCAACTACTGAGCCACCCAGGTGTCCCTATATTATTTATTTGTATTCTGATCTTTTCTTTAAATTTAAAAATTTTTAAAAAGATTTCTTAAAAAGATTTTATTTATTTATTCATGAGACACACACACAGAGGCAGAGACACAGACAGAGGGAGAGGCAGACTCCTCTCAGGGAGCCCGATATGGGACTTGATCCCTGCACCCAGGATTATGCCCTGAGCCAAAGGCAGAGGCTCAACCATTGAGCCACCCAGGCATCCCAAGATTTTTTTAAAAAACTCATTTGAGAGACAGAGAGAGCACAAGCAGCAGGAGAGGAGAGGGAGAAGTAGACTCTCCATTGAGCTGGGAGCCCAATGAAGGGTTCAATCCCAGGATCTGGAGATCATGACCTGAGCTGAAGGCAGACACTTAACCATCTGAGCCATGCAGGCACTGGTGCGCCCCTGCTCTGATCTGTATTATTTCCTTCCTTTTGCTGGCTTTAGGTTTTGTTTGTTCTTTCTCTAGGTCCTTTAGGTTATGTTGTTTATTTGAGATTTTTCTTGCTTCTTGAGATAGGCCTGTATTGTTATAGATACAAAACTCATATAGATGCAAGACTCATTTATATACTGCCTATAAGATACTCTTTTCAGACTGGATGACACCTGCAGATTAAAAGTGAAGGTATGGAGAAACATTTATCATGCAAATGGGTGTCAAAAGAAAGGTGGAGTGGCAATGCTTATTTTGGACAAAATAGACTTGAAAATAAAGATTGTAACAAGAGGCAAAGAAGGGTACTATATAACAATAAAGGGGACAGTCCCACAAGAGGATATAACAACTGTAAGTATTTATGATGACCCCAACATGGAAGCAGCCAAATACATAAAATAATAACAAAGAAGAAATAATCAATGGTAATGCAATAATAGTAAGAGAATTTAACACCTCATTTACATCAATGGATAGATCATCCAAACAGAAAACCAACAAGGAAATGGTCGCTTTGAATGACACACTAGACCAGATGGATTTAACAAACATATTTAGAACTTCTATCCTAAAAGCAGAATACAAATTATTTTCAGGTACATATTGAGCATTCTCCAGAATAGATTACATATTAGGCTACAAAACAACTCTCAACAAATTCAAAAGAGTTATAGTCATGCCATGCATGTTTTCTGACCACCACACTATGAAACTGGAAATCAACCACAAGAAAAAAATCTGGAAAGAACACAAATAGGTTAAATAACATGCCACTAAGTAATAAGTGGATCAACTAAGAAATCAAAGAAGAAATAAAATATTTTCTATTCCTTAATTTACTGTGTTTTCTAAAGTTTCTATGATTTTTTTAAAGTTTCTATAATTAACCACATATTTTTGTTGCTGTTGTAAATGTCATTATTCATATATATATGACATTTATCTATTTTGCATATTTCTGAAATTAGTCACCATTATTGAACTGTTATTAGTTCTTAACTCTTCTAATAGTTTCTCGGTTGACTTATTATTTAGCAGCCCCAAAACATATTAAGTAATGGTTAATAACCATCTGTTAGTTCTGATTTTAACATTTCACTATAAGGATAATAGCTCTCATACTTATCATATAAGTATGATAGCTCTCATTTTACATAAATATCATTACTTAAGCTACTTATTTGGCATGCTACTTCAGTGTCTACAAGAAATTGCTAATTATGCTGGAGAATGCTCATTCTTCCTGGTATGCTCTATCCTTATCTTTCTTTTAATAATGGCACCTCTGAGTTGCAGCTGAGCACTTGGCTATCCAGCTAGAGGCCATGTTAGGGGCAAGTTTTGTCCAGTGTGATGGCAATAGAAGTGATGTCTCTACCTTCTGGATCATGTTATTACAAGGAAGCACTTTACTTTCTCTTCCCTTTCCCCTATCTGTTGACTGAGACTGGGCAATAGGGTCTGTTGCCTCAGGTCCATAATGGAAGCCACTTCTGAGGATGAACCACTCTAAGTGGCTGACCTTTGTGTTCAAAGAGGCACACTTCACATCTTAATCTCTACTGCTCTTTCCTTTGCACCTTCTCTACTCTGAAACTCCCCATTGTGATGATGTGGACTTGATTTATCACACATAATCCCTTCAGCAAATCTCTCCCCATATTTTCATAATACATCTCAAATCCAGCCACTTTTTAACATTTCTCTCTCTAGATTGAATTTGTCTGATATCCTTCTAAGTGTTCTCTTATTTCTATTCTTATGGTTATATTATGTGCCCCAAACATCAGAGTGCCTTTTTAAAAATGGAAATCAAATTATGTCACTTCTGCTTAAAACCCTCCAGTTGGCATTCTTTAACAGTTAAAATAAAATCCTGGCAAGAAAGTTCCTGAGAGATCTGGCCTCTGTCTTCTTCTCTGGCTACATAGCATATCCTTTTCTTGTACCCTAGTCCTGTTTATCAATATTGGCTTTCCTACTGTCACCAAGATACTCCATCCTCATTTTCACTCTGGGGATTTTATATTTGTTATTTGCCTGCAAAGTTCTTCTTTCAGATATTCTCTTAGCAAGCTCCTCTGCATCATCCAATTTTCTCTGAGAAGTTTTTTCTCACTTGCCTTCTAAAACAGCTGTTCCTTTATTTGACACTTTACTCTCATCCTGTCACACTTTTGATGATAGCACTTAGTATTACTTGAAACTATAGTATATTTCTTTTAATTAATATTAAGTACCATTCTCTTTCACTATAATATGAATTAAATGATGGCATGGATGTTGTATTTGCTTATCCTGTATCCCCAGAACTTAAAAAATACCTTAGTGAATGCTGCAAAAATATTTGTTTAGTAAAACATTATAAAACATTAATATTTCATGAAACTATCAATTTTGTATTTTATGTGCTGATATGATTAGTTTATTAATAGATTTGCTATTCATTTATTGCTAGACTAAACCCTTCTTTATCATGCTTCATTTAATTTGATGTTTGATAATTTTTCTTCTAGTATTTTTATTGATACAGATGAGACTAATCTATAGATTTTTTTTGTATTATCCCTGAAAGCTTTATGAAATGAACTGCAGCTTTTTACCTTTTCTTATGCCTCAGCATTTTCTGTGGAAGAAATATTATCTCTTTCTTATAAATATGAAAGAAAACATCCCTGAAATTGTTAAAACCAAAAATAGTTACTTAAGTAATTGTTTTATGACTTTTAATATCCTTTCATGATTAACCGAGCAGCCAGGTACTTGATTTCTTTTTTCATAACAATTCACTTTTTCCCTAAAAAAAATTAATTTCATTGGAAATTTCAAGTTTAATAGTAATGACATTTTATGCTGGTTTTAATACCTATCTTCTTTAGTCTTACTCCTTTCTCATTCTCATGTGTGTGTATGTGCGTATGTGTGTTAGTTTAGATTAGTCAACAGTTACTCCTGTCTGGAAAAACCACAGTTTTTTCTCATATTACCTCTATTCTTCATGTCCTTTATGACTCAGTTTAGATAGAACTTCCTTAGGGAGGTCATTTTGATTGCCTCAGTTCAGTGAGATTTCAACTGCATTCCACTATATCTTCCTGTATTGTTAATTTAACTATAAACAATTATTGAAAAAAAAGAAGCAAAATAAAACATAATATCTATATCTATCTATCTATCTATCTATCTATCTATCTATCTATCTATATATATAGTTTGGAAGAGACCTGTGTGGGATTTCTGGGGAGATGACAACTTTCTATTTCTTAATTTGGTGATGTTAGATGAATTGTTAGTGATAATTTGTTGAAATGTACAACTATTTTCATATAGACTGAATATTGATGCTATATTTCACAATAACATTGTATTTAAAACTCAATATACCATTTTTATTTTTCTCATTTTTCTGGTGAGAATATTACCACAGACCTAGCCACTGTCTAAAGATAGACATTTAAGCACTATTGCTGCAGTGATTTGAAGTTACAGAAATATTGTAAGTAAGAAAGTAACAATAAAATTTAAGAAGAATGAATCTAGAAGTGGAAAACCAGTTATGAAACTATTTCAATAGTTCCCTTGAGACATTGCTTCTGGAAAAGACAGAATCATAGGGGCCAGATATAGTTTCATGTCTGATTCAACCAAATCACAGATACAATATATCAGATAATGGTTTTTAAGGCCTTTTATAACAGGTAATACAGAACAGTGATTCCTGAGAAATGGGAATCAAATGAGGTGAGGCCTGTACTTTCCCAAATTAACTCCTTGATAGTGAGTCCAAGCCCTGTGTAGGGAAGAAGAACTCAGGCAGAGCCCTGTAGACTCCTTAAGTTGACAAGATGAAGCTTGACCATTTGGGGAGATCAAGGCAGGTAGAGTTCACAGGACAAGGGACTGGAGAGAAAGTAGCTGCACAGAGAGAGAACTCTGAAGATATGCAGAAAGTCACCCTCTAGTATTCAGCTGAGTACTAATTAGCTCGTGCATGTAAGGAAACTATCTGAACAATCCAAAAGGATTAGAGAGAACAATGCCTAATATTCATATAGGACCCAGAATAGTGCCTGTTTAACCTGCCAGAGTAGAAACCTTATCATATATGGGGCTCTGGGTAGAGCATCCAGGAGAGTTTTGATTCGTTAGTGGGATATAATTAGCCACAGACTAAAGGCAGCTTTATTCCTTCCCAACAAAGCTTAAAAGCAAGACAATAGGATCTGTTTCTAAATATATGCATCACAGAAAAAATTTCAAGATGATTTATAATAACACAAAAATGTTTGGCACTCAATAAGGTAAGATTTGTAATGTCTGTCTAGCATCCAATCGAAAGCAGACATTCAAAGAAGCTGGAAAATATGACCCATATAAATAGGAAAAGAATCTATTAAAATATACCTAGAATCTAAACAGATGTTAGAATTTGTAGACAAGTACATCAAAAGTTATACCTGTATTCTGTATGTTCAAAACGTTATGCAGACACATTAAAGCTTTAAAAAGATCCAAATCAAGCTTCCTCAAATGAAAACTGCAATGTCTTAGATAAGAATACACTGGATGGGATTAATAGCAGATTAGATTTTTAAGAAAGAAAAATTAAGAGATAATAAAATTTGAATACGTAACAACAAACTTTCTGGAAAGAGAAAAGGAAAAACATATTCAGAACATCAGGGATTAAAAGGACAATGTCAGGAGACCCACTATATGTGCAATTGGAGGCCTCAAAGGCGAAAAAAGAAAGTAGAAAAGAGAGAAAAAATATTTGAAGAAATAATGTCTGAAAATTTTCCAAGTTTTAAGAAAAACTATAAATCCACAGATCCAAGTATAGGAAACATGAATAAATGTATAGCAAGGCATACAACAATTAAAGTGCTAAACATCTGGGACACAGAAAAATTTTAAAAGAAACTGATGTAAAATGATACATTAGAGAGGAAAATAGGCAAATAGGAGAGGACATTTTTCTTCAAAAGAATGTAAGAAGACAATAGAATATCTTTAAAGTACTAAGAGAAAGGGGGAAAAAACACCCTACAATTAGAATACTATACCAAATGAAAATATCTTTCAAAAAAGAAGGTGAAATGTTTCTTATACTTGTAAGATCTGAGAGAGTTTAACACCAGTAGACCCACACTAAGGATATGTTTTTAAAAGTTCTTCAGGTAGAAGTAAAATGATATCTCTCCTTTATTTATGTATTCTTTAATTTCTTTAATTGGTATAATCACTTTAATTCTTTAATTTCTAGTCCATATCTTTCACATGTTTATAGCTGATTATTCATATATCTAATGCTGTTATAAATGACCCCTCTTTTAAACATTTTAATTTCTGATTTTTCATTCCTAGTATATAGAAATATAATTGATTTATGCATATTGCTTATATCCTACAATCTTGCAGTAAACTGTGGGTATGGGGAATTACATTAACTAATTTTCAAATAGAACTAGAGTTTTTATTTTATAATTTTAAAAATATTTATTTATTTATTGTTATTATTTTTATTTTAATCTTTTTTGTTATTATTTTTAAAGATTTTATTTATTTACCCATGAGAGAGATAGAGAGAGAGGCACAGACATAGGCAGCACGAGAAGCAGGCTCCCCTGGGAGCCTGATGCGGGACACGATCCCAGGACCCCAAGATCATGACCTGAGCCAAAGGTAGATGCCCAACCACTGAGGCACCAGGTGTCCCTATTTATTTATTTTAGAGAATGGGATGGAGGGGAGGGGCAGAGGAAGAGAGAATCTCAAGCAGGCCCCCAGGCTGAGCACAGAGCCCATCAAGGGCCTAAAATCTCAATGACCCTGAGATCATGATCTGAGCTGAAATCAAGAGCCAGCTACTTAACCAGCTGAGCCGCCTAGGTGCCCTAGAACTAGAGCTTTTAAAACTTTTTTGGTTGACATGGTTTTTGAAGTCATTGTCCCACAGTAATAATGGGCCAAAGAGTTAGGCTGGATCACAAAGTCTGATCTAAGGATGTCAGTGTCAGCTGAGGTTGCTTTAATTTAAGTTTTTATAAAATAAAAGATACAAACCACATGAAAGGTAGGCCAGATATCAAGGACAATGACACCCTAATGAAGTAAACTCCCTCACAAACTTACTTGTATGAGAAAGCAGTTCAGTGATCCCAGCAGCCAGTGTAGATAAAGAATCCATAACCATGAGTGATTCCTGTCTTTTATTCCTTTTTATCTTTGGGATTATCTGAGAGGGTACTATGTCAGTTCACGTCATGTCACCTGGTCCTAATGTCTACATCTGGGTTATCTTAATTGCTTCAGTACACTTCATTTCTTATTTTCACCTGTGGTCCACATCTTGCTGCATCACTGAGTCTACCAGTCAAGGCCTAGCTATGACTTACTATATAATAAGCTGATGATCAGTATGTGCAAAGAGACTGGTATATCAGGCAAAGTTAAATAACATATCAGCAACATACATTTTCTTGAGGCATGAAAGAAGTATGTAAGTAATCACAAATAAAAAATGTTATATGCAATGAAAATGATATAAGCGAAAGGAGAAAATGTTGGAAAAACTAGGTCATTTTTTCCTAATGATTGTTTTTAAATATTGAGAAGATGGCCACATGGGATAAAGAGTACATTAATTTTGTTATATTCAAATGGCAAAACTAAGACTAATGGGCAATAATATTAAGAAAGGAAGCTTTAAAAAGCCAGTGTAAGGAAGAACAATTAGAGAACAATTAGAGCTATTCAAAAATAGAATAACCCATTTTTTAAGATAGTGAACTCCCTCTTATTGATAGTGTCAGACAGAGGTAAAAGAGACCTGTATCAGGGATACTTTCCGTAAGGTTTCTGAACTGGCGGCGTTGTGAAAAAGTGATTTCTACGTTTTTTTGTTTTTGTTTTTTTCCCCAAAGATCCCTATTGAAGTAGGTCACCAAAAATATTTTTAGAAAGGAGAAAACACTACCTTGGATACAGAAAACTTTAAATCTCTGTCAGACTAAAGAGGCATAAGGACTTTGTATCCAAACAAGCATTTTGAGATCTTAGCCCTGTCCATGAAATAAAATTTCCGTAGAACCCCATTTAATTAGAATATTAAGGATCAGGCTATTTTGTTTCTCTGAGAATAATGGAGATGTACTCCCTCTTCTTGTCCTTTCGTAGTATTCCAGAATGTTTGTCCAAAGAATAGCTGTTTACAAAAATTAGCATACTGCTTTTTTGTCCTTTGTCAATTAGCATCCCTAAGTGGCTAAAAGATTTTTCTAGGCTTCCAAAGGCCTCTATAGCATTCATCAGAGTAACTCAAGCTGAATACATTTTTTTGCTTACACAAATTTGTTGCTAAGCAGAAAATTTGGTACATCTAATTATGTAATGCCACTTATCCTTCTCCCTAGGTAACGCCCCAATTTTCACCACGTTAGAGAGACCCAAACTCAGCCAAAGCATGCTTTGTGCTTCCTCCTGGATACTGGGCAACAGGGTTTCATCTATGGGATGAAAAAAAAAAAAAAAGAAAGGATTCCTTACCTCTGTCATAAGAACACTGAGCTTAAATAAAAGTTCTCTAAAAATAAGCAGTTTTTATAATGAAGCGTTTAATGGAGCCAGTTTTTTTTTAATAATAAATTTATTTTTTATTGGTGTTCAATTTGCCAACATACAGAATAACACCCAGTGCTCATCCTGTCGTGTGCCCACCTCAGTGCCCGCCACCCAGTCACCCCCACCCCCTGCCCTCCTCCCCTTCCACCACCCCTAGTTCGTTTCCCAGAGTTAGGAGTCTTCCATGTTCTGTCTCCCTTTCTGATATTTCCCACCTATTTTTTCTCCTTCCCCTTTATTCCCTTTCACTATTATTTATATTCCCCAAATGAATGAGACCATATATAATGGAGCCAGTTTTAAATGTCTTTATTTTAAAAAAACATGTAGTATATTTTCTGCTACTTTAGGGTACTGATAAAACTTATATTCAAGACTTCAGAATACTTAGAAATGGATCTCAAGATAACAAGATTTTTAAACTGCCACTATACCAACTTTGCTACAAATGTAGGTCCTTCATATTCTGTGACAAACTTAATAGAATAAATATTTATAATCTACTTAGGCATTCTATTTGATCTTGGGTCAGAAGAGTCACCTCCAGGTAGAGGTACTTCACCCATGAGAAGCTACTGGTCATTACTTAGCTCACCCCTGCCTTCTTACAGCATAATAATGATGGCATTACATACATTCTTCGTCTCTTTCTGTTGGTGCTCTCATCTTTTTACCCAGCAGTCTGATTCTTAACCAGCCAATTGGATTAGAATGATTTTTTTGCCTTCGTTACTGGTCATAACAGCAGTTTCTCATTTCTAACATGATCTTTTTTTGTGGAAGGATCTAGGTAAGTTTCTTTGAAACTTGAGCTGAGCTCAAGGTGAACTTTTCTCTTGAGAAAAGCTGAGATTTTCTCAGCTTCTTGAACAAGATACTTAATATCTTCTTTCTAGATTAATGTTATTTTGTCTGTACTTTTCATGGCAGCATACATTTTAAGAATGCTATTAGGATTAATATCAAATTAATTTGCATGTCCATGGACTCAAGTTTGTCAACAAGTTCTTATTTGTGGCTATTGCCTTCTTAAATTTATAAATTTGAGAAAAACATTATCCTAGTTAGCTTCGTAGGTGATACATATTTGTGTATATTGGGGGTGGTGGGGGGTTGGTATTTTTGGCCTAATCATAGCAGTTATTACTTTGCCATCAACTCCAGTATCAGAGAACATTAAGTAAGTATAACATCCAAGAGGAATAAATCCTTGATATTTTCAGATTTATAGTCATACAAACCAGAAAGGAATCTGTATGCTATAATGGAGACTGAAAGGAATTTGTAATCTAGTTTGAACTTACTGCCATTGAGAAAAATCCTGTAGGTATATCTGAATTCAGAGGATAAAGGTAGTGCCACCAAAAAGTTGAAGTCAGAGCTGTGTCTCCTCTCATTTGGCATGTCCAAAGACCTTTTTCCATTGGTTCCAGGATTGATGAATGTATACAAGGCAATTCCTTCATGAAACAAGTCAATTTATACTGGAGTGAATGTTGGAAAAGACTAATTTGCATGCAATGTGTCTAAATTTTGTGAAAGCAGACTTACTCTTGTAGTTCCTGATGTCCTTTGGGCGCTTAACTTGACACTGGTCTGAGCTTGAACTTGGCAATAAGATGGTTGATCTTTGATTCGTCAAATCCTTCTCTACCAAAATGGGTCTCTTCAGGTTTAGACTTCACCTTGAAGATCCATCTTCAAAAGGGAACTTGGTGATATCAAAAAAGTGTCTTCCAACAACCAAATTATTATTTGACTCTTTACAGCAATATTCTTGTCTAAGTAATAAGAAATGGCAGGAAGAATTGGCTCTTTCCTGATTCAATCAATGTCTTATTAAATAAAGGACACTTTCTTTTCTATATGGAGAAAAAAGAAAAATTTTGGTATAACTCATAAGTAACAACAAATAACATATATTGAGGCATAACTCAATATGTAAATAGAATAAATGATGCAAATTTTAAATTATATTTAAAGAATTAGATATTCTTTTTCATGGTTCCTTTTTTTAGCCTCCCAGTGTTTAATGTCATATAATTAAACAGTTTTTCAAGCTTTCTCTTCCTTATCCACATTTGGATTAATGAGGATAATTCAAGTCAATATTTACATTTGGATACTGATCTGGTTCTTTGTTTTCTAGTTCTGAATTCTCCTATATACAGATCCAATATCTTAGTAATAAGAAATAAAGTGTTTAATGGAAACTCAGTTGAAGGTCATTTTGTCTTGTTCCATTATAGCAGAACCACAAAATGCCACACTTGTTGAGATTTGACTTTCCGTATAATTTTCTACCCAATGATATAATTTCTTTATAATTTTCCTCCTTTCTGAGCCAGTTTCCTTATTAGCAAAATGTCTATTTGGCAGTAATATATTTGTCCTTTAAAAAATGTGGGAAAAAAATCCACCCACATTTCAATTATCAGCAGATTTAGTACATAATGTATGTCAAATGGTGATGAGACTGCAGTTTTGGTCTTGTTTGACCTATCTACTATTTGTCCAACTAGGAGACCTCAGCAGGTGTGGGGAAATGTATTAGGTGTTGAAGGACATGCAGATAGAAAAAGGAAAAAATATCAAAAGCAAGGACAATGGGTGATAATCACTTAAATTCTTCATGGTGGTGATTTACTACATCCTGAAAGTTGGGCTCTTCAATTTTTTTCCTTTCTTTGTGGAAATTATGAGGAGAGAAAGACTGTAATATGCCAAAAGTATGTCAAAAAATGAGATGAAAACAGAAAGTAGTGAAACAAACTCATTTCATTTTCTATATGAAACAACAAAGGAAGAGGAGTCTTCCCATCTCCAAATGTCATCATCTGTTATTTCCCTTTGATGGTTTTTTTTCAAGGAAATCTAGATTTTTTTCCCCCTCTGGATTTCTTTGTAGCTATTAACATTATAGTTTAAATTTTTGATATTTACTAGGAATTATCAATGTCAGCAAGATTTGAGTCAGAAATTATAGGCTGTAAACAATGAAATTATATGAGTAAAGGTATGAAAAATATAAAGCTTCACGCAAATGTGAATTATTCCATCTTCATCTAATATTAATGGTAATATTAAATATGTTTTGTCGTTTACTTCAATGTTATGATTTATTTTTTTCATGTTAAGACTTTATGATTAAAGGAATTTCTAAGGTCTGATCCTCTTGCATTTACTAAATATTAAAATTACACTTTTTATTTTACTTTATTTATTTTTAAATATTTTATTTATTCATGAGAGACGCACAGAGAGAGACAGAGACATGGGCAGAGGGAGAATCAGGCTCCCTGAGGGGAGCCCGATGTGGATGGGACTCGATCCCAGGACCCCAGGATTATGTGCTGAGCCGAAGGCAGACAGTCAATCATTGAGCCACCCAGGTGTCCCTAAAATTACACTTTTTTGGATGCAACTTCATTTACTCCTTAGCTGATATAATGCTTAAACCTGAATTTTATTCACTGAGGTACAAGTGAGGAGAAAATGGAGATAAGGGATTTTTCTTCATGTTTAACTGGTTTTTGTACAGTTTTAAAATATACATGCTGCATTTCTGGCATTTAATAATTGCTACATAGCTTGATAACTATTTTTTACAGAAATCTGGCCTATGTCTTGTCAAAGAAGATTGTGTTTTTGAAATATTGTGAATATTTGAATCTTTAAAATATGATTACACATGAATAGAAATAATAGTAAAATATAGAGAAGCAAAGACACAGTAATACAAAAATTACATTAAAAAAAGAAAAATTACATTTAGTTTTAGATTATGTTCTATGTCCAGAGTTGAACAACATAATAAGTGATATTCTATGAACTAAAGTAATTCCAACAAAATAATGGGTGAGATAGAGTTTTGTCTCAAGGTGTATTAGAAAGCAGCTTAATTTTCAATTTAGTGTCTTATTTATAATTTTATGAGAAATGCTTAAATTAGTTGCCTTTGTCACCTTAATTGATATGAAACATTGGTTATTTGCTCTCTCATCTCATCTCATATCATACTGTGTTTCTTTGTGACTGGAAAAATAAATGAATGAATGAGACAGTATGATTTTTAAAACATGTAGTTTAGGAACTGAACAGCTGGCTAAATGTAGACAAGTAAATACAGTTGAGGATGATGGTTCAATAAGAACCATTACAAAGAAAAGAAGTTATCACCTAGCAGGAAAAACTTAGATTATATAGTGAAGAGACCTGGTTTTACCCATGGATTTACTACCAATTATCTGTTTCTTTTTCAAATTAGCCTCTCTGAGTCTTCGTTTTCCTATCTACAAAATATGGCCTAGAATTTCCATTACTTCAAGTGTTTGCAAAAAGAGGTGATACATAAGCTACAATGCAACAATCATAACAAGAAGATAACCTTTTCCATAAAGAGCTGCACTGGATTGTTGAATGAATCAAGTTTAACAATATAGAGTTTTATAAGTTGTAAAGCACTAAACAAATACTACTTTTGACAACCAAAAATGTAACTGGGGAATGCGGAGAGGACACAAGGACTATAGGGTTAGAATGTAACCTCTGGTAAAGAGAATCATGACTTGTTGAGCTACTATGAGAACAGTATGGTGAGAAAATGAGGGACTTGTTCAAATAAGACAGGGTTGGGTATAAATGGATACCATTTTGTAGGGTTAGTCCTTGGTTTATACTAGCATAATCATGTACCTTAAATATTGCAAATTGCTTGCATAAACTTGATTTAATTTAATTTGAGCAGTCTTTGCAAAGTGAGCACGTTGTAACTCGAATGACAGGTGAAGAGATGGAGAGACCCAGTGGTTAAATGCCTTAGCCAAGGCTACAAAGCTAAGAGATGTCAGGGCTAGTATCAGATCCTGAGATTTTATCTCCAAAGGTGTGTGGTTTTACCACATTGTCAGTAATGGTTTGGATATTAGATGATAAAATAATGAATATGGAAAAAACTTGAAAACGTCTGGATGAAATATCTCTTTTTCTAATATATTATTTTCTGCCAAGAGAGCACTGAAGCCAGGAAACTCCTCCCACAGTGGGAATTAGAAAAGAAACCACTTGAATCACATCTCAAACATTCAGCCCAATGAAAGCAACCTTCAAGAGCTGACAAGTAACCACAGTTTTGAGAGTCCATGCAAGTAAGCCAATAAATCATGGTATTTATTAAATGTCCCATTAAAATGACATTGAGATCTAGCTCTTTGCCTCAGTGACTCCAAAGTTGCCAAATTTAAGGATGATAAAGAGGGTAACAAATAGCAAAAAACCCAGAACACCTAGGAAGAATGGGAAAAGGGGTGGACCGTTCTTTCCCTGAAAAAACTGTTCTGTATTTACATTGTTAAATCCTATTAGGAAAATATGAAGAAAATTTTTAGATAAGGTCAGATTTCAAGTTTCCAATTTTAGGAATTATTTAATGCCATAAAATCATGTTTTAACAGAATAATTTGGATACCTTTGGAGAATGTTATGTGTTTTGACCTGCATATTAAAATACTTGTATTCAAGGGGCGCCTGAGTATTTCAGTCAGTTAAGCATCTGACTACTGGTTTCAGCTCCGGTCATTGACCTCAGGGTTGTTAGATTGAGCCTTGCATTGAGCCCTGTATTCAGCTCTGCACTAAGCATGGAGCCTACTTGAGATTCTCTCTCTTCCGCTCCCTCTGCCCTCCCTTCTGCTCTCTCTCTCACTCTCTCAAAAATAAATAATTAAATTTATATTTGAGAGGTTTAGATTTATTTCATACTTTATATCTTTTCCCTTTTTCATGTTTTCTCAATCTGTAGATGTTCTTTGAATATTGATTTGCCATGTTTTAGTAACTATTAAGTACATTAATTTGTCACATTTGAAAAATTATATTTGATATTTATACAAAATAAGTCACTTATCTAGTATAGAAAATAACTAATTTCAGTTAAATAAGTTTTTGAAATAAATGATGATGACTAGAAGATGATCCAAGTCTGTAGGCTCTGCTTCTTATACTATCATTTGTCAGACAGTGGAATCTCAATAAATGTTATTTGAATGATTAAAAAGTAGATGGGCATTATCTCTGAATCTTCGTTTTCTCATATAGAAGGAAGATAAGAATACCTATGATAGTGTTGTTTTTAATGAGGAAATTCATACATAATTCCTATAGTAGTGCCTGGGATACAGCAGCTGCTTAAAAATGTTAGGGATTATATGAACATCAGTTTCTTCTCACACATCTGTTTTTATTTGTTTTCTTTTTGATTTATTTTAGGTGGAAATCTTTCTAGAATGCCAGTTATACTTTTCTTAAATTGAAAGTATCTAAAGTAATTTTGATGTAGAAGACTAAAGCATATGGTAATAAGATTTATTGAATTTTACTATAAGACTCAGTCATTATTATTCTCTTTTTAAATATGGGGAAACAAAAGCCAGATAGAAAAAACAGCATCTGCAAAGCTATGTGGTCATTAAATTGAGGAGCTGGGGTTTGAACCTAAGTATTTGGACCCCCTAATTCCTGTACTTAGATGTAATGCCATAATGCCATGATTATGAATTTCAAGTCTCATATTGCTTGTTTGTCCTACACTGAATATTCTAAATGGATGTATACTACTGTGCTTTTAGAAGTTCAGGCTATTGTTCTTAATAATTTTTTGATCTTATGATTTTTGTTGACTGGCTTCTTAAGTCATTTTTCCCTTCATAGTCCAGGAGAGTGCTTTCATTTCACTGAACTTATATTCTGTAGTTTGAAAAATCATATAACCACATTTTTAAGGATTTTGGTTAAAACAAAGGTAAATATGCCTGAGGAATTCTTCTCTCACTAAAAGGTATAATATTTAGGTCCTAAGTTTCTGAGAAAAACTAAATAATACAACAAATATTTATTAAGTGTTGGGCATTAGGTGGCATATAACAATGGGAGACCTTACTTCATATACCTTACAATTACATCATACAACATACAATATTATAAGCAGAAAAAAGCTACAAAGTGGATTGTATGTTTAAATCAAGGACTACACCTTTTTGAGTGGAAGAGGAGACAATATAGAATTTATGAGCACATTTGGAATAGAGTCAATATCAGTAAATATATTTTTTTAAAGATTTTATTTTATTCATGAGAGACACACAGAGAGAGGCAGAGACATAGGCAGAGGGAGAAGCAGGCTCCATGCAGTGGGACCGATGCGAGATTCAATCCCAGGACTCCAGGATCACGCCTTGAGCCAAAGGCAGAGGCTCAACCGCTGAGCCATCCAGGCGTCCCAATATCAGTAAATATTCTTTAAGTTGAATTGAAGTGAGGAACTGGCTTTTTTTTTTTTTTTTACAATATCTTTAATGTCTTAATGAATATAAAGAGCAGAAAATAAAGAGTAGCAAATACATGGGTAAGATTTCAACATTAGGAAAGCTTATATTCTGAATAAATGTCTCTGAATAAGTATGTTTTAACTCAATTCTTGAGCTGGAAATATAGAATTAAAATGAGTTTTTTCTGTCTGTACCCCTCCCCTTCCCCAACACCTGCCCCATTTCATGCTCTTCTGAAATTGACTAGTAGCTATTTCTGTAGTATTTATTAATGTGGCAGATTATATTTTCCAAAGATGACTGCAACACTATTTTCCATCACACATGCTCTTTAGCAGGGCAACAATGGACCATATTTCTGGGCAGCAGAAGGCAGATGGACATGAAGGGATGACTAAACGGAACAAAAGAAGCTATGGTCCAGAGCCCTCTATTGTCAGGGCTGCAAGGGAAGAAGAAGCTAATCTTCTAGTGAAAAACTTGGGGAGTGATGAATGGAGTTGAAATCAGAGCCTTTGAAGGTATTTTCATGGAACTTTTCTTCTGGTCCTGCCCTTTCCACCTGCCCATGCCTATGTGCTAATGACTGAGTTGGGATTTACCCACATGCAAAAAATATAGCAAAGGTCTTTCTCTAGAGTAACTGAAATTTCCTCAGCAATTTTCTGAGGAACCACTGAAGTGGTCTGAGGTAGATTTTAGTGTCTAGGTTAAAACCCTGTTTATCTTAACATCTGGGAACCCTAACTTCCAGGCAGACTTCTCATCTGTACTCTAATTTGAAATGTGCTGTAGGACAGGCTCTGGCTAGTGACTGGAAAGCTCTTCCTTCCCTTTCAAAAATAGATGTATAAACTCAACAACAGAGGAAACCACCCACTTTGAATCATCAGTCCATTCATTGGTTATTAAAAATAGACATGTAAGGATAATTAGGCATGTGAGTAAAACCAGCAGCATGTAAGAGAAAGATCATAATTAACAAAACAAGACCCAGAGCAAGCAGAGATAATTTGGGGAACAAAAGAAAATATTAAAATCTATAATTACTATTTTTAGAGAAATTGCAAAGTTATATTTATATAACCAGGAGAATAATAAAAAAAAGAGTGAATAGAGAAAACAGAAGGAGCATGTGAAAATTAAAAAAACAGTGAAAGATTGCCAATATATGGTTTAATGGAGAGCTAGAAGACAAAATTGGTGAAGTCTTCCAATATATATAAAGAAAAAAAGTGAAAATATAAAAAAAGAAAAAGATAAGAGAAATAGAGGATTACTCCAAAAAGTCCAGTGTCTAAACGTCTCACTAGATAGGAGTCCCAGAAGAGAACAAAAAATGTGAAAGGGAATAAATGATCCAAAAGTAATAAAATGAAATTTCCTGGAACTAAAGAAACAAAATGTGTTCTGACTGGAAATGCTTACCCTAGCCTGGCCAGGATACGTGAAAATTACATCATTATGAACTTTCCACACACAAAGAATAAACACAAGATTCCAAAATTTACCAGAGAGATGATGAGAAAGAATGAGGAACCCTGCTTTGAATCAGTGGAGGTGTTGGAGTGATACTTGTAAAGTTCTGAGGGGAAAAGATTTTGAGTTTATGATTCTATGCTCAGCCAAAATTGTCAACTCAGTGTGAAAGCTAAATAGAAATATTTTCATACATGCAAGGATTGAGAAGGCTTACTCTCCATGCACTTTTTCTTGAGAAATTGTTTAAGATGTGACTCTAGTAAGGTGTGGGAGAAAACTATGAAAGTAGAAGATCTAAGATCCAAGAGGGAAGAACTCAGGAACCAGGAAAGGGGAAGTGTTTGCATATAAGCTGGGTAGACAATATAGATCCCAGCTAGTTCAGATTGGAGAAGGGCACTGGTGGGTTCAGGGATAGTCTGTCTCCAGAAGAAAAAAAAAGTGTCCATGCAATGTATTACCAGATTAAAAGAATGGAAAACTCTAGAATAGTGTAAAGACAGATTATTCTTTCACTAGGAGGGAAAAGATCTGAAACTCTGAGAGAAAAAAAAAAGTTGTATGAGTCTGTAATGGTTAAAATACAAAGTAAACTAAAATGTGGAAGAATATTAGAAAAGAAAATACCCTTAATTTTGATTTTGATGCTAGCAACATTCCTCTCTGAGTATCACAGGGGTAAAGGTACTGGACTTGTGAAGAAGTAGTATAATTCTAGTATGCTATTTGGTTTTGAAATTTAGATGATTTTACAGACATAGCAAAAAAGCAACACATATAGGTGTTCAACAATTAGAATAAGGTAATAGACAAACATACAGGCCATTTTTCACTCACCTTTACAACATCCATGTCTGGCACAATGACATGTTACGTGACAGAAGTCCAATATTTATTTATCAAGCCAACTCTGAGCAACGGCATTATTTCCAAAATGGAAAAAAAAATCAAATTTATCAAAAAAGGCTTTTTTGCTTAAACAAGTTTTTATATAGAGAAAATCTTAAAGTGATCTTAAAACATAAGTAACATTACTTCAAATATAAGACATTTCAGTGATTTCTGGTTACACTTAGAATACGTTCTAAAACTTTTACACAAGACCCTGTATGACTGACCTTTTTTTCAATTCTTAGGTATAGGGTTTCATACCCCATTTCGACCATTTCTTCTACCCAAAGGAGATTCCTTACCATTATTATTCATCCGCACCACCCTTCAACATTATTCTCTATTTCAGCTTGTTGTTTGTTACATTATTTATTCTACTCATCACAGGTGCCACAATTCTGCTTTTTTAAGGTGGTGTTTGGTTTTCAATTACTGTTAGAATATAAGTTCAAAAGGCAAAGATGATCTCTTGTCTTCACTGCTGTGTTCTTGCTCTTTGCTTATTCTGGCTCTCACATACTAGTTGATTCGCTGAATAAATGGTCTGGAGTAACCAGGTCCCTGTGTGACTTGGAAGGTAGGACGACATATATGGATAAAAAAACTGAATGGAATTCACCCAGTTATTGATCGTTTAATCTTTCTAGAGGTTTCTAAGACAGATGATCATATTTGAGGCTGAGGGCTAAACATCGTACAAGTTTTAGTACATATGCAACTACATTCTCAGTGACACCTTGATGAGTGTCCTAACCATGTCTAAAATAACAACTTTGCTAAAGGTCATAGAATTTGAAGGGAGTCTGTTGTCTTTTGAAAAAATTTTCCAAATTAGGGCTGTCTTCTCTGTAAGACATACAAGGTGTAATACATTCAGCTTAGACAAGCTCAGGCCCATGAATATGTGGCTTGATTGTGACAGAGTATTGAGTAAGCGAGGTTTCTCATGTTTAAAAAGCCTAAACAGATTATTCTGAATGATTTATAAAATTACTAAGGAAAGGTGTGTAGAGTTCTTATAGTTGAACTATGGCTGACCTCATTTTAATGAATATGAAAATCATCAGGCTGCTACTTTGACAATATATTTCTTTTTTTATTATACCAAAAATTACCAAGAAAGAGTTTTAAAGAGGTAACAACCATGATCTCACCAAGTATGATATCAAAACAAATAATTAATAAAACAATAAAATCTGCTACTGAGTATGTTGAGATGCCAGGCACTGTGCTGAGCCATCAATATATGTGATTTCATTTAATTTTCCTAAAGAACCTTTGATCTCATCCCCATTATACAGATTATACTCATGTTCAGGTACATTAAATAACTTAACCAAAGTTACTAATTTAGTGACAGAGCCAGACTTCAAGATTACTATGTTAGTTACAGCAATTTGGCAGTGTGGCAGGATACAAAATCAATGCCCAGAAGTCAGTGGCATTTCTATACACTAACAGTGAGACTGAAGAAAGAGAAATTAAGGAGTCAATCCCATTTACAATTGCACCCAAAAGCATAAGATATAAGGAATAAATAATAACCTAACCAAACCTAACCAAAGAGGTAAAGGATCTATACCCTAAAAACTATAGAACACTTCTGAAAGAAATTGAGGAAGACACAAAGAGATGGAAAAACATTCCATGCTCATGGATTGGCAGAATTAATATTGTGAAAATGTCAATGTTACCCAGGACAATTTACACGTTTAATGCAATCCCTATCAAAATACCATGGACTTTCTTCAGAGAGTTAGAACAAATTATTTTAAGATTTGTGTGGAATCAGAAAAGACCCCGAATAGCCAGGGGAATTTTAAAAACGAAAACCATAGCTGGGGGCAGCACAATGCCAGATTTCAGGTTGTACTACAAAGCTGTGGTCATCAAGACAGTGTGGTACTGGCACAAAAACAGACACATGGATCAATGGAACAGAATAGAGAACCCAGAAGTGGACCCTCAACTTCATGGTCAACTAATATTCGATAAAGGAGGAAAGACTATCCACTGGAAGAAAGACAGTCTCTTCAATAAATGGTGCTGGGAAAATTGGACATCCACATGCAGAAGAATGAAACTGGACCACTCTCTTGCACCATACACAAAGATAAACTCAAAATGGATGAAAGATCTAAATGTGAGACAAGATTCCATCAAAATCCTAGAGGAGAACACAGGCAACACCCTTTTTGAACTTGGCCACAGTAACTTCTTGCAAGATACATCCATGAAGGCAAAAGAAACAAGAGCAAAAATGAACTATTGGGATTCATCAAGATAAGAAGCTTTTGCACAGCAAAGGATACAGTCAACAAAACTAAAAGACAACCTACAGAATGGGAGAAGATATTTGCAAATGACATATCAGATAAAGGGCTAGTTTCCAAAATCTATAAAGAACTTATTAAACTCAACACCAAAGAAACAAACAATCCAATCATGAAATGGGCAAAAGACATGAAGAGAAATCTCACAGAGGAAGACATGGACATGGCCAACAAGCACATGAGAAAATGCTCTGCATCACTTGCCATCAGGGAAATACAAATCAAAACCACAATGAGATACCACCTCACACCAGTGAGAATGGGGAAAATTAACAAGGCAGGAAACCACAAATGTTGGAGAGGATGCGGAGAAAAGGGAACCCTCTTACACTGTTGGTGGGAATGTGAACTGGTGCAGCCACTCTGGAAAACTGTGTGGAGGTTCCTCAAAGAGTTAAAAATAGACCTGCCCTACGACCCAGCAATTGCACTGCTGGGGATTTACCCCACAGATTCAGATGCAATGAAACGCCGGGACACCTGCACCCCGATGTTTCTAGCAGCAATGTCCACAATAGCCAAACTGTGGAAGGAGCCTCGGTGTCCATCGAAAGATGAATGGATAAAGAAGATGTGGTTTATGTATACAATGGAATATTACTCAGCCATTAGAAAAGACAAATACCCACCATGTGCTTCAACGTGGATGGAACTGGAGGGTATTATGCTGAGTGAAATAAGTCAATCGGAGAAGGACAAACAGTGTATGTCCTCATTCATTTGGGGAATGTAAATAGTAGTGAAAGGGAATAGAGGGGAAGGGAGAAGAATTGGGTAGGAAATATCAGAAAGGGAGACAGAACATGAAGACTCCTAACTCTGGGAAATGAACTAGGGGTGGTGGAAGGGGAGGAGGGCAGGGGGTGGGGGTGACTGCCTGGCGGGCACTGAGGGGAGCACTTGACGGGATGAGCACTGGGTGTTATTCTGTATGTTGGCAAATTGAGCACCAATAAAAGAAATTTATTATTAAAAAAAGAATAATAAATCATAAAAAAAGAAAAAAATTACAATGTTAGAAAGGTAAAAAATCACAAGACAATGGAAAGTCAAGGCAATTCAAATGAGAAAAGATATAATCTTTTCTAAAATATTTATTCTGTTTAGTCAAAATAATCTGAATCTGCAGTCAAAGATTACAGTGTTTTCGTGGTTCTAAGAATAAATTAGCAAATCATATGCTAAAGACATTAAAAAAACCAAGTGACATACAATTCAATAGATTTGATAATGAATTTTATGAAAAGAAGATCCAAGAGTTTTAATAAATCTTTTTCCCTGACAACAAAGATTTTTTTTTAAAAAAAGCAAACATGTAAAAAATGCTTTTGCCGAACAGGAATGTTGTCATTAGAATAGGACTTCATGATATTAAATGCCTTAGTAAAACCTGTAAAGAAGTAGCATTTGTATATGATGTACTAAAATTCAGACTAATTAAAGCAACCAAATTATTAGTGATCAAATACAAATTCTATTGCTTACCTCATAGTAAAAACAAATGTGTTCTAAATTTCATTGTTATTTTTACAATTCAGTGTAATTTGGATCATTCTGCAATGAATAAAGTCAGCTTCCCAAGACTCCAGTTATTTCTGGCTGTATAATATATACATGGAAATAACATAAAAATTTTAGCTACCTTATACCATGTTCCCCAGTTTTGCTTCTAGGTATCTAAAGTGACTATGTATTGGAACTGATCTCTTAACACTATTACAATTTTTCAATAAATTAAAGATTTACAAGTTATTTTGTGTTATAAAATCTAGCTTCATGATACCTACAGGTAATATTTGAAGGGCACATAAATATATTTTTACCAAAAATACCCTACAAAGTATATACTTCCACTCCCCCACACACCTCTGTCTCAACCATCAGTCACACAACCTGGAAGTCAGATATTCGGGATTTGCTTCTTTATCACTTCCAAAGTCAAAACATTCTCAAGTAATACCAACTCTGACTTGGAATAACATCAGTCATGCCTGCATAGGGTTCTCTGAAATAAAAAAATATATATATTTCTTAAAAAATATTTGGATTGAAAAATTTAAGGAATTATTACTATTTACATTTCTGCAGTGAAATTATTTTAGCAAATTACTTTACTCTAGGGATCCCTGGTGGCTCAGTGATTGAGCATCTGCCTTTGGCTCAGGGCATAATCCCATGGTCCTGGGATCAAGTCAGGCCTCAGGCTCCCCATAGGGAGCCTGCTTCTCCCTCTGCCTGTGTCTCTGATTCTCTTTCTGTGTCTCTCATGAATAAATAAATAAAATCTTTTAAAAACACACAAAAAATAACTTTCCTCTATAACTACTAAGGGCACAGCATTGATGGGGTCAACTTTTTTGGTATTCAGTTAAGTGTCATATTTGAGATAGAAACTGGATGGTTTCAGATGCATTGGGATGCTTAGTATATAGAAACAAAGATGAAGAGGAGAAATGATAGTTAATTTCAAATAATAACATAGTTAACTTCAAATAATAAAAGTCTGAAGGAGGAGGGGCTGATTTGCTGTATGCTCTTCAAGACTACAAAATTAGTGCTATCAGGTTAATGTTAAAGAGAAAAGAAGGTTTGGGCTTATATAAGATGGTGTGTTCTAATTAATCAGAGTTGACCAGAAGACTGTCATGCATTGACAGAAGGTAAGTTTTATCTTACCTCAAGAAGAGGCTCATTGGTAATTTCTCAGAAGTGTTCTAGGAGGAGCTTAACTGTAGAGATTTGGTTGGATCAAATGACTGTTAATAATCCTACTGTTGTCCCAGAAAAGACCAGAAAATGGTGCAAGGAAGACTTAAAACAGTGTGGACACATAGTTATCTCCCAGCCAAGAGAGAGAGACCTCACTTTCCAGGGGAATTGTTCCTGATAGGGAGCAATTTGATGATCAGATTTATATAGAAAAGTGAAAACCTCTCAGTGCATTCCATTTATTTATTCACTCATTCACCACTTCATCAATATAACAGTACTTTTGGAGTGCCCATTATGTGAAAACACTGTGATGACAGCAAGCTTGGAAGGAGTCCAGATGTAGCTTGAGTACTCATGGTATTTAAAAGGAGGCTACAGTGATAAGTCAATAGAAAGGAGAATAATAATGTGTTGGAGGTACGTGGATGAGAAGTGAGGGTGATTTGGGAGAGATTTGATAAGAAAGAAATGTCACAAAAACATTAGCCAATTTATTCTTTCCTCTCTCCCTTTCTCCTTCTTTCTCTCTCTCTTTTTCCCCCCTTCCTCCCCCCACCCCTTTAGTTAGTCTGGCCTATGTCCAGTTGGGACAATAAAAGTTTTCACCAGTCTTTTCTTATATACCAACTGGTATGGACTATTTTCCACGAACCCCAGCTGAGAGTAGCTTGGCCATTCATTTATAATAGCATCTCTTTTCCATTATATTAAAGACATTTATAGTAATATACTCTCAAAATAGGATTTGGGTAAAGTTTATTGTTCTATTACTCAAAAAACCCCACCACAGTAGTGGTTTACACAGAATAAATACTCCATATTTGTTGAATATATTAATTAATGAACAAAGAATACTGAATATTTACCATATTTGTTATGTAATATTTTGTACTTTAATGTATCAGTGTCTCATCTAATAACCCTGTAAGTTATTATTCTTTGTAATCTTTGTATAATTTTAGTATTTAAAATAGAATTTTGACCAAAATAAGGTAAATGTGTTCAGTCATGTATCAGGAATAATTCAGTTCAAGGCTTAAATCCAGTCTCAAAGGACTTTGTGGCAGGCCAGGTAGTATTAAATATATTTTGTAATGTGGCAAAATGGGGCTTATGCAGAATCGTACCCCACATCAAACAGCCTTAACTGTTTGGATTTTAATTCTTTTAACCTCAAAATCACTTATTTTTCCACAATAAACTGTCTTTAATGCGTATCTTTTTGTTGAGAGTTTTGCTAATTGAGGTATCTGAGAAGGAGACATACAGGATAAGCATATTCTTTCTTTTCCAAGAACCACACAGAGTATACCTAACTGGCTTCCGAGTATGGTACAGAACTGCAAGTCTATTTTCAACGTTTGGTAGCTCAGACATTCTGTTTCTTGACAGAAACAAAAATTAAAAAAAAAATCTTAAAAGAAAATTGAAGGTTGTACTGATTTTTAATAAAATGCTTTTCAAAAATACATATTCCTTACCTTTTCTGGGCTCAGTTTCCTTATTTGTAAAGAGAAGACAATTGGATTATATGGTATCTAAGTTCCTGCCAAGAGCAGGCTTATTTCACTATCATGAAGAAAGTTCTTTTTTTTTTTTTTTTTTTTATGAAGAAAGTTCTTATATTTTTTCCTCCAGCTATTAGTAGCTTGTTTTCTTCTTTCTTTTCATCACTCTGATTGCACAGTTTTCCAGCGTGATACATTAGTATATGAGAGCTTGTAGAGATAGCTTCCAAAATACTTATAAGGTTATACATCTTCCTATATAATGACACTCATTTTGTTAACTGTTGTTAGAAATTTGGGGAAAGGGGATCCCTGGGTGGCCCAGCGGTTTGGCGCCTGCCTTTGGCCCAGGGCGCGATCCTGGAGACCCGGGATCGAATCCCACGTCGGGCTCCCAGTGCATGGAGCCTGCTTCTCCCTCTGCCTATGTCTCTGCCTCTCTCTCTCTCTCTCTCTCTCTCTCTCTGTGACTATCATAAATAAATAAAAATTTAAAATAAATAAATAAAAAGAAATTTGGGGAAAGAGGATTTTAAAACCAAGAGTCATTAGTCATTCCACAGTCTGCTTCATATTGATGTGTCATTTTTAGGTGTTCATACTTATCTCTTTCTGAAGTGGGCAGAAATTATATTCTCTTATTTGTATCTCTGAAACATATCACCTCATAGTGAAAGACATGCTGGTGACATCTTGCTGACAGGAAGAATGGTCTGTGTCAGCAATAACAACCGCGTTCCTCTTCCCTGACCCTACCATTTATCTTCTGGGTGCCACCTCTCATACTGTCATACTTTCTATAGGCTTGCTGGGGAAATTTTAAAATGACTATTGTGTCAATTTTCTCATGTGGTGAGGATATCCAGACTGCTACACTTGTCAAGTATAGAAAATGGCACTTGCAATAGCCCAGAAGTCACCCCTGTTCAGACTCAGTGGTGGCCCACAGCACAGACTAAAACACGTGAGAACTGCTGCTTGTCACGGGAAGATACGCATTTTCTAAAGAAAGAAAACTATCTTGGAACTTCTGGATATGACAACCTTTCCTGTTCACACTCAGTAAACACATTAGCTGGATCCATCTGATTGTCAATTAGCAGTGCTTTTGCCAGGAATGCTGGCATCGATGCTGTTTTTAGCACTGAAAAATCCTGTGGGAGAAATGAGGAATTTAGCACATTGTAGGTATTATGATTCCTGAGTGTCTGACACTGATATTCTCAGAACCATTATAATTAACTTTTCAATCAGAAAAACTGACTTTTGCTGTTGGATTTCAAGAGGAGGCCCTTTGAAAAAAACTAAAATAAAGGTTTGGATTGAATCTACTTTCTGAGGCAAATCACATCTCACATTACTGGGCGCTCGGACTGAGGAGCTCATAGGGCAAATGAGGCCAAGGTCAGCAGGCTTTAGACATCATGGGCCAAGTGCCATCTTGTAAGAAATTATTTTCTCCATGGTTATAGCCCATGCCTCTGGCCCTGACTTGCTCTCTCATCAAGAAATAGTGTTTGTCCTGACAGAAGGGAGACCATAAAAGAGATCATGAATGATGGGGAAAATCATCATACTCCTGAAATAAAGCAGAGAGCTAGACTAAATATGGATTTGTAGTTTCTCCATTACATTGAGCCACACAAAATTGTCATTTTGTTAGTCAAAAAGGTAAAATGACAGCAATTTCATATGGATTGACCTTATTATTATTATTTTTTTTACTATAATACGGGAAGGAGGATTTAAAGAATTCTACTAGTCAGGCTGTCAGATTCTTTTTCATGCAAACATAACTTCCTCAAAGCTAAATAATCAGATCTATGATACTTTAAATACAGGGTAATCTAAAAGAAGATTTTAGGATAAACAGAATGAAAAATCTATTAAAATTTTTTTCTCTCTTATTTAAACCAGTTAGTTATTGGGGCAATATCATGTGGGTATTACAACATTTAGAGCCAGGATGGAAGAGTTCAAATTGTAGCTTTACAGATGTTAACTTCACACTGGACAGGTTACTTACTCTGTGATTTAGTTGCCTTACCTTTAAAATAGGAATGATAATAGTACCCATCTAATAAAAATGCTGAAAAGATTAAATGAGTTAATCCTCATAATACATTTCGGATGGCACTCAACAAATGTTAGCTATTATAAATATGGTTACTTATAATTACAATACCAAATGACACTATGAAAGAAATGAATTAGAACTGCAGATCTATGTGTTTCTGAGGTAGATTTTGAGTCTAGAGCAACAGAGCCCAGTACTATATTTTAGTACAGACCAGTAGTGTTGAGTAAGCTCATGTGCTTGTTGGATGATAACATTATCAAAGATACTGAGACATTTCACATGATGAACTTTAGAAGAGCCAAGAACTCCAGCAAGCTCTAAAGATAGATCATCAGCCTGCGTAGAATTGATCTCTTGCTGGCTTACAGATCAAAAGTGTAATGACCTTACAGTGAGCTTTTTAGAAGATAAGTGAGATTGCACGAGGACGATGTTACTGACTGTGGGTCATGATGTTCTCACTTCTATCAAATCTTTGGTGTCTGAAATTTTGTCACATGATTCCTGTCACCAAGAAAAAGAGGCCTACTCTCTCATCTAAGAATTGTGTGAGGCTCAAGAAATACATGACAACCAAGTTTTCATTTGAGCAGGGTGAGAGATAAGTTCTCAATATCCCACTAAGGGGTGAGATACCTGAGATAATAGTGTTCATGGTTGAATGACTGATAAAAATACAGGGAGACAAAAGCCAAAAGCTAAGCAGATGTAAAGTGATATCTCACCATGGTTTCAAATTAAATTTTCCTGATGATTAGTGATGTTGAGCATACTTTCATGTCTGTTTTTCGTCTGTATCTGCTTAGGAAAAATGTATATTCAGGTCCTCTGCTCATTTTTAAATGGATTGTTTTATTGGTGTTGAATTGTATAAGTTCTTTATATATTTTGGATATTAATTCCTTATCCATATATCATTTGGATATTAACTCCTTATCAGATATATCATTTCTTCTATTCAGTAGATTTTCTTTTTGTTTTATTGATGGTTTCCTTCATTGTGCAAAAGCTTGTTATTTTGGTATAGTCCCAGTAGTTTAATTTTGGTTAAATACAAAGAACTAACTGGTGCTTACCAGAGGGGAGGTGGGTAGGGAGATAGGTGACATAGGTTTAAGGGGATTAAGAGTATACTTATTTTGATGAGCACTGAGAAGTATATGAAATTGTTGAATCCTTCTATTGTACACCTGAAGCTAATATAACACTGTTAATTATACTTGAATGAATAAAAACAAACAAACAAAAAACCCAAAACACCAGACAGAATTATCAGGGTAGTGGGCCTCTACCATTTGCTTCTTCCAGTGACAACCATGGAAGTCATGGGTAAAATGACCAGGACTTCCAGAAAAGGGAATCCCTTTCACACCATATTTAGTAGTAGATTTGAAGTGAAAGGTCTGTGGCAATTGTTTTACTCTGATGATGTTAGGGATTGTGGATGGTTGTACAAACTCTCATAACCTCCCTGTTCTCTCTCATGGTCTCAAATTTGTTCGTTCTGACAATTCCACAACCCTGGTTAACTATCCAATTACTCTTCGCCAAATCAAAGTAATTGAACATTACTGGAAAAGAAGTACACTAACTGGTTTCACTTTAAATTCACAATATCTTTCAGATGGGCACTCAATACTGCCCTACAGTTCTATGAAATTTCCCTTTCTTTTAGGATTCGTAGAATGTGTTGTGATGTATCCCTTTCATCCTTCATTTTGGTAATTTATGCTCTTTCACCTTTTTTGTTGATCAGTCGAGCTAGGGGCTTATCAATTTTGTTGACCTTTACAACGAACTATCGTTTCGCCTTGTTAAATATCCCTCCTATTTGTTTTCATTATCTATATTATAGCCTTATGTTAACCTATTTGGGGTTTACCTTGTTTTTGTTTTTTTTTCTGACTTAAGGAATCTCAGATCATTGAATTTTAGAGGTTCTCAAACCTTTTGGTCTCAAGATTAAATTGCATTTTTTAAAAACTGTGGACAACCTCAAAAAGCTTTAGTGAATTATATCTATGACTATTAATATTACATTCCACATAAAATTAAAACAAACGTTATAGTTAAAAATGGCAATAATAAACCTATTATATGTTAAAAAAGTGACATTTATGAAAAAACCATTTTCAAAAAAATATTAATGAGAAATGGAATTGCTTTAAATTTCTGCAAAACTATATATATATTGTCTAGCGTCATAGGAGACAGCTGGATTCTCATTCCTGTTTCTGTATTCAGTCTATTGAAATATACTGTTTTGGTTGGAATTTATGAAGAAAATTCAGCCTCACACAAAATATATAGTTGGAAAGGGAAGGATTTATTTTAAAAGCTTTTTCAGATAAATGTGGATCTTCTCCTTAATACTACCCTAAAACTCAACAAATCGTAGTTTTTCAAAAGTTAGTTGTAGTGTAGAATCTGTGAAATCATGGCTATGAACTTTTCATACTCTCTCATATTAAAATCTACTGATTTACCTTGAATTTGACTGGACCTTTAGATTTTTTGTGTGTTTGTGTGTGTGTGTGTGTGTGTTTACATATATAGCATGTATATGTATATAGTAGTAACATGATGCATTGGTAATTAGAAGACTCAATTCATGGAGTTATGCAAATCTTTCAAAGATTAATACATTTCATTATACAATGTAAAAAATCCATTTGTTAATATCACCACGGATTTCAGATTAGTCTTTCAACATCTGGTATTTGGAATTCATCAAATTCACTGTGGCACATAACTGGTTTCCCAACATTTTAAATTTTGTACAAAAGCTCAAATTCTTTTTACTGGTAACACATAGTGTCACTTGTTTTCCTTAAAATGACAAGCTCACTTCATTTATATTTGACAACATGCCTTCCAGAAACTCAAGTCTAATTAACCATTCCTTGTCTGTCAGTCATTATTTCAAGTAAGAACAATCCCATGAAAAATGTGGCTAAGTCATCTTACGACTCTAACAACTATACAGGTGCTTTTCTTCAAGACTGTCATTATACTTTGATATGTAGCTGAATTGCCTTATCTGTCACACAAAACAGTGAAAATCTGTGCACACCAGGATTTAGATTTAATAAAATTAATATTTCTACTACTTTATTAATGATACTCTTACATAATAAACTCGCTTTTTTTCCCCTTCACTGCTAGTAATGGTACAGAATGGCCACTACTGGAGTTTGGTGCCATTGCCTTGATTTCTGCTAAGAAACCAGCAATTATACCCACTATTGCTTTTGCACCATTATTGCGAATGTAACAAGTTGAAAAAATACAAATAATAGCATAGCATTATAATGAAAGTAGTTTTCCTAAAGTGTCTTTGATGCTCCCAGGTTTCTATGGACCATACTTTGGCAATATCTGGCCTACAGCAGTAAGAACAGGTTCATGTATACACATTCAATAATGCTTTTTTCTACTAAAAATTTATTCTTTAATAAGTAACATATTATTTTATTGTTGGATTTTGATTCGGGGGATAACAATATGAGCAAGCAACAAATATCTAGAGAGAATTTAAGAACCTTTTCTTATAAGCCTTACTGGCTAATCTCTGTTTAAACTAACTTTTTGTCTATGGTTATTTACATATGTACTTTTGGACAATAGATCCCCAAAGGTAAGCTTTTTATTAGCTATTTGCACTTATTAAAATGACAGTAATTGCCCTACATTAAGCTATTGGTGTATGCCTGGCACTCTGCTAAGTACTTTATATTCACTAATTCATTTGACCCTCACAATTATGCTATGATGTGAGAATTATTATTTCTGTCAGACAGATGAATGCATGATAACTTCTCAGCAAGAATGTGCTGAGTGCATGAAGTCACTCATCTAAGGTTCCTCCCTCCTACAATCGCCTTCCCTACCACCACTCCATGAATAGTAGAACCAAGGCTCAAACCTGGTTATCTATGAAGACTACTCTTGCTACTTATGGAATTCTGTTAGGTATTCTGATAGGACAAATGCTCTACATTCAATCCTTAACTTAGCTAATTAGTTCTGTAATTTAATTTTCTGTACTTTTGGAGGTGGAGAAAGGTATCTGAGTAGTTGCCATCTGAAAAATACATTCCTCTGTAAGTGTCCCAAACTGATGTAAACCAACACTGTATCCATGACATAATCCCAAATAGAAAGAAAATTTCTTTAGTAACTGTATCTGCTCACCTTCCAGTTTACTTCTCTAATCATACCAACTGATTATGTGGTTCAGTAAACATTTAATAAAAATATTAAGGATTGTTAAAGTTGCATTTTGTTACTAGAAGTTCATTTCAAAATTTTAAATTAATCTTTCCCTTCTTTTTTTTTTTTTTCCTTCATTAGTTTATCCATACTTTGCATGAGGAGTTTTGAAACTTTCTCAGATACTGGGAACACCACTGAAGGACATTTAGAACAGATATAGAAAATGTTTTTGTCAGAGACCTAAACATACTTGGCGGTGTTGGGGGGAAATGCCATTAAAATTGTTTGTCCATTTGGACAAAATTGTTTGTCCATTGGACTTATACTTAAGGGTTCATAGGGAGAATTACTCAAAACATGCAAATAAAAATAAGGTTTTATCCAAAAATACCTGAAAATATTTTAATAATATATTATATTTTTCTCTCTTCCCCTTATCCATGTGGGGAAAAAACTCCACACGCTATAATAAATACTTTATCTTTTCTTCCTTCTTCTGATCAAAGTCTAAGACAGTTACAAAGAAATGCTCCTCCCCAAATAAAAGAGCACAATTCTCAAAGAAGAGAGCATAAATCTTGAGATCCTCATACTCATATCTCTTAGTAGGCTAAAATTTATTTGAAACATAATATGATAATGTGACTGAAAATTCAACCTACTAAAACTAGTGACACTCTAATATTCCTGAATACCTAACTGGCATTTGACTGGTGCCTAGTTTCAATGGGGAAAAGATAAATAAATAAATAAATAAATAAATAAATAAATAAATAAATAGTTCAATTTCCTTGATCGAGGCTTCACAAAGACTTAAGGTTTAAATGTATTTCCTGCACATCTTTACTATGATATTTAATAAGCTAAAAATATAGTTCATTGTTGGGAAATAAACTAGGAAGAAGTCACATAAAAGCTGTTTGAAGTCTGGAAAATGTGGTACTTTTCAGCCCATCAGAGGAAAAGTGACAGTTTTTACTGCTCCATGAAAACTTCTGGTAGCTTAAGTCTGTTTCTTGTTATTTTGTCCCCATTATTTTTTTAAAGCATTTTCCTTTCCCCTTCTTTCCCTTTCTGAAACAGATTACTACAGACATTACCTGTCTTAAAACAGTTTTGCAGTCCTCATGCCATGGGGGTGTTAGGGGCTGACAAGATTCTGAAGTTTATGGCATAGCTTATTCTAAATATTCCTCATCAAGAAGGCATTTAAATCTTTAGCACTTTGAATATAAAGTATTGTGTTTCCTTCCCTGTGATTGATCACGTTCCTATTTGCCATTGAAAAGGTATATTGTTTTTTACTTGTCGGCCAAAAGAGAAAATCCCTGATGTATATGAGATTTATCTTATAGTTGTCATTGTGTTGGAAAATTTAAAGCCTATAGGTAAAATCAATGTGAACATAAATCAAACCCAAGTATTTTAAACCGGTTTGCTTTTTCAGGAGTATTAGTTTTTTAAGGGACATTGACTTAATGATGAATTAAAACAACTCTAATTTATAGATTTCCAATCTGTTTGTCAAAATCTCTCAGGCTGATCCTGCACTCCTTACTGGTCACTGTTTAATTTCTTTTAAGGTCATTAGTGGCCCTTCATGGGAGAGGCTTTATTTTTGTATAATATGTTTATATTTTCTACAGGCCCTATTTTCTCAGAGATTTGCATTTCCCTAGAATTTTATAATTGTGTTAAGATTTACTCCCTAAACATTTTAATTTTTTTTTATCAAAAGGTTAAAATAAAATACCTGGCCAGAATTTAAAAGCTTATAACCATTTAACTGACCCTACCCTAATCAACTTTTCTCTACTGTAAAAATAAACACCCTCATTCTGCATTTCACTTTGATAATTAGGCATAAGGAGTCATTGATGGTTCTTGTAGGATGAAAGCAAGTATATTTAAAATCAATGAAAAACTTGCTTAGTTGTCCTGGAGAATATTTGGTTATCAACATTCACCAAGACATGTAATGCAACTAAACTTAAATATAACCAAAGTTACTTTAATAACATCTTTTTGTCTGAAGATAAATAACCATTGGGACACAGTCCTCTGATCAATAATTAGTCAATCAAAATCATTAAGATACAGAGCTTTCACTTAGCTCAGAGAATGCATCAAAGATTTGTTTCCCTGGACAGGAAAGACTGAATTTTTACCAAAAATATAATATGCATTATTTTTCTAAACATAAATTAAATTAACCCAAAATGGAAGAAAGATTTTAATTTTATGTTTTTTTAAAAGATTTTATTTATTCATGAAAGACAGAGAGAGAGAGACAGAGAGAGAGAGAGAGAGAGAGAGAGGCAAAGACACAGGCAGAGGGAGAAGCAGGCCCCATGCAGGGAGCCCGACATGGGACTCGATCCTGGGTCTCCAGGATCATGCCCTGGGCTGAAAGCGGTGCTAAACCGCTGAGTCACCTGGGCTGCCCTTAATTTCATGTTTTAAAGTTACATGAGGATTAAGGAAATAAATGGGAAGAGACAAAACAGTTATTACTTTATTCTGAATTCTGTATTTAACTTTCTAGTGCCAATAAAACTACTCAAAAAATAGGCTTAATGGGAATCTAGGACTATATTAATGAAATTAGTTTTGTATGAGAGGCCAGACCATTCTGATATGACAGATATGCCAATAATATAGTGGCTTATATAGTGGCTTATAGTGGCTCAGACACAAGGAGGGTTTATTTCATCCTCATAATGGTTCAGCGGTAGATGGAAGCATCAGGGTAGGTAGATGGCTCTGCCCCAGTGGATCTTCCAGGAACCCAAGTTTCTTTTATCTTGATCTGTCACTTTCTAAGAGGTTGACCTTATGCATATGGGTAGAAGCTGGCTCATGGCTAAGTGCATTCTAGACAGTGTATGTGGTCTAAGAGAACAAAAACTTGGAGGTAAGAATGGGAATAATGACTGGGCCAATATGATATAGGAGTGTGTGGACATAGAGGGGTGTATGAATAGAAAGAGACAGGGAAGTGGGAGATTATGAACCATTTTAAGAAAAAGTTTTAGAGCAGAACTCTAAACAGGATGATCTCATTAAGTAATGGACAGAGAACACACTTTGCCACTTATCTTGAAGATTGACTCAAGATAATCTTTGGGTCAAGATGTGATAGTATGGAAGATGAGATGTCTGGAGAGGAAAATAGTGACATTTGTGTGATAGTTTTGTGCATCATAAATCAGTAACTCATTATTAATGATGTGCAGTGGCATAAGGATGAGTAGCCACTTTCCAATCAACCAGGTGCCATGTAGAATCCCACTGAGAAGAAAAGAGTGGCATGGATATACTTATACTTATATTTCCCTTTTTGAATTTCTGAGGGGCATGTTATTTTCTAGGGATCTAGAAGAAGAGCTGGGAGAGGAATTACTCAGGACTTCACAATTAATAAAACTGAGTGAACAATGATCCTATAAAGTAGGATTACCAAGCTTTTTTCTATGATGGGACGGATAGTGAATATTTTAGGATTTGTGTGCCACGCAGTTTCTGTCACAACCACTTGGTTCCTCCAGTGTAGAGCACATGTAGCCATAGGCAAAATATAAAGAAATGAGCACAGTTGTGTTCCAATAAAACTTTATTTACAAATAAAAAGTGGAGGGCTAGATTAGACCCCTAGGCAATACTTTACTGGCCTCTGTACTATAGCAACAAAATGAGAGTAGGTAAATTAGGCAAAGAACTTTTGTTTTTGTTTTTGTTTTTTTGGCAAAGAACTTTTGAATTGTAAGTTTGTAAAAGTTTATAAGTTGCACTCTACTAGATACAAACTACTTAGAGAGATGGAGAATGACAAAGGAATAGAATAAACAGTATTATTTACTAGGCAATGAAGAAGATACTGATGCCCTTAGAAAGTGCAGATACTTTGGAATAAAAGATAATAAATGTTATTTTCACTATATATGAATATTATTTCCTCCCTAAATATTTTGATTCTAAAACAATACTGATAAACCAGCATAGGTTGTATGCAAAAATCTACAAAACATTAAAAATACATTTAAAATAATTTTAAAAAATGAACAAATGAATAGTTACTGAATACTTCATTCCAAGAGTTTTTCCTTCTTTCCTTTTCTTTTTTTCCTTCTTTCTTTTTCTTTTCTCCTTTCTTTCCTCCCTTCATTCCTCTCCCTCTCTTTCTCTTTTTTCTTTCTTTCTTTCTTTCTTTCTTTCTTTCTTTCTTTCTTTCTTTTTCTTCTTTCTTTTTCTTTCTTTCTTCTTTCTTTCTTCTTTCTTTCTTTCTTTTCTTTCTTCTTTCTTTCTTTCTTTCTTTCTTTCTTTCTTTCTTTCTTTCTTCTTTCTTTCTTTTTCTTTTCTCCTTCCTTCCTTCCTTCCTTCCTTCCTTCCTTCCTTCCTTCCTTCCTTCCCTCTTTCCCTCCTTCCCTCCCTCCTTCTTTCTTTCAATTAATTTAATCTGTCAGCCCAAAAAGAACTCATCTGGCATAGATAAACTGATCTAAGTCTTATACCAGACTTTCAAAATATTTTCATAATACAAAAAGTTATATCAGGAAAAGATATAGAATTTGCAATAGAATAACAACTGAAAATTATTATTCCTTCCAAAGGATTTTAAACACTAAATATTTTCATTGTTTATACAACACTCTAGAGCTTGCAAAGAATATAAAATAAACACTATTTTAAAATACTACATTAGAAAAATGTTTCTTATATATCAATGCTTGAGGCCCAAACAATATTTTTTGTGTAAGATGTAGCATCACCCCTTTTTCTCTCAGGTAATAAAGGTCATCAGAAATAATTTCCTTTACTACTTTGGAAATTGATGGTCAAATGTATAATAGCAGGTATCTCTATCAACACTTCACTCTAAGCTGAAAAGGGTAAAAAGTTTTCCATTTGTGAACGAATATGCTTACCTGTAGGTCTGTAGAAACTGAAACTCCTGGGCAGGAGAGATCTTGGATCAAATTTGCCCCTTCTAACCAATGGCTTCGTGGTAAGCCTCTCTCGCTGTACTAGTGTTATTATTTGTCATTAGTTAAGAACCAGTTTTGAGATCTCCAAAAAGTTCAGTGGCATCCTGTGATGATGCCCTATACTTGAGGCACTTTACAGTTTATAAAATGTTTTAATCCAAATGATTGGTTTTCAGATTTCTGAATACCCATTAAGATAGGCAAGGCAAAGACTGTGGTTCTTACTTTCTAAAGGAGAAAATAAACTCCAAGTGGTGGAGCAAATTGCAGTCCATAGCTCTTAAGAAAGAGCTGACACAAGGACAAAATCTCAAGTTTTTTGAGACTGCATATTTAGTCTACTTCTGTTTTAAGCCTGTGAACATTTGCACTTTAATATCTCCAAAGTCCATGCCTTCTTTTTACTTCCCACTGAGAACTTTGAGATGAACTTTATATAGTTAATGGGTAAAGAATATCATGACAACTAAACATATCAAAAAGCAAAACAGCAACTATACAAAGGCTACCATTACAAACACCTATTAGCCAAGAAATGAGAGTTCTTGGCCTTCTAACTGCATGTTAACTGTGTGTCCTTGGACAAATCAGACGACCCATCTGCACTCAGCTTCCTTATCTAATAGGTGAAATGATTGTGTAAGATTCCTCCTACACATACAACTCTGAAATAGTAGTAAAGGAATCCACATTCTTAAAAAAAAATCTTGCTATGTTGCTCTCTCTTAAGATTGTTGGAATGAACTTCAGACTGCACTAGTACAGCTGCCAATTTTTTTTTTAACAGTTTGGACTGTGTAGCACTAACTTAAATCCACCTGTGGGAATAGAGTTGGAGGCAATACACCATCTCAGCTTGCTCTGTTTGCATTTTCAAAACCACTAAGGGAAGTCGAGCTGAACCTAGTTTTGGAAAAATATAGAAACTCTATATCAAACTTGACAAGAAAGATAACTCTATGCCATATTAATGACTTTTGATCATATTAGTAATTTCCTATTGCGTTGTTTTGGGATTCAGTTATGTTGGCACAAAATAAAAAACAATATGGTTACAATTTAATTTAATCTATTAAGATTCTCCAACATGGGACACAGGTGCATGCTATTTGAATGTGTTTAACTAGTACCGTTTTAAAATTTACATAATTGACAAATTACAGGCTTGATTAGGCTGACATCAATAGGCGTGTCTGGCTAATCTGCATTTTCTGAATCTCTCCTGGGAGCCATCTTCTGTGTCTTATCTTCATTCATTTCCAGGCCTCGATTTTAGCTTGATGAATTTACAAAGATAAAATAGTCTCACAATCAACAACATCAACTCCATGCCTCTTATTTCTTCTTTCCTCTTCTCCTATTTTTCTGAACTTTAACAAGATGATTATAAAGGACACATATTTCTCAAGAGTATCCAGCATTGCTGCCCACAAACATATCTTTGGATCCAGCAGACAGGCCTGTGGTCAGTGCCTTTTTCGCCTTCCCTTTATAAGGTAAGGTCATCCAGTTCAATTCAGAGGCTGCATGCTGAACTGCTATTTCTCTAATTCCGGAAAGTAGCTTGCCATCCAAACACATAATTAAAGAGGGTAAAAGCACGTGTTACAGAATGGTGATGCAATATTTCGGGGAAGAGTCTGTTGGTAAAATCAGTAACACACCCACCTAGCCACTACCAAATTTGTCTAACAGAGGCTATTTTTCCTACTTTGTGAACATTTAAGGTCAAGACTATTAATTGTTTCTATAAATATAGTTTGTGTCCAAGATTTGTCCGTATCAAAATTAATCACACATACCCTAATGAATACAAAACTATGTAGAATGCCAGAGGACTCATGTGTCAGTTTCCATGGTGTAAAGAACTTGCCAATGACCTTTATCAAGTTATTAAATCTCTCTTTGCTTTAGAATTCTGGACTGTAATCTGTAAAATGGAATGCGTGACTCCTACTTTGTTTTCAGGGAATCATAATTAAAAATTTTTAAACTGAATCTTAAGCCTTTTAGGAAAAAGTTTTCTACAAATGCATGGTATTTTCCCACTAATTAATTTATAAATTGTCATCCTAGCAGTTAATTTCTTCTCCTATGTTTAAATTAGATTTTTAGAGATGTAAGTTTCCAAAGTACTTCATTTAAAGAAATGTCTTGACAATTTCTACTAAAAATCACTTTTCTTCTTAAAGTGTATCTGTTGAAATTTTAAAAGAACAATAAAGAGTGTTAATCAGAAATGGTCAAGAAACTTTTGCCTTCTTTGTAGTTTAATAGGGAGTACATTTTATTCCATCAGCATCATTTTATTTATTGTTGAAACTAGAAGCAATTTTTTACCAAGGAACTTTTAAAACCAATTACTGATGCACACATAAATTACTGTCTATCTTCCCTCTGCTCCCACATACAAAAGCTATGTATCCTTCCTGGAAAGTATAGTATAAGGAGGGGAAATTAGAAATATAGAAAAAAAACACAAATATTTCATGCACTTCTAATTGCAGGGTTACATTAGTATTACTAAAAAAACTTTATTTTCAATGATGACTCCAAAGGAAAGCAAACCCAGGAACGGATGAGTAATAATTAACATCTGATTGGAAAGTTTTGTGTCTGTTACTTTTTAAGAAAATTTGGAAGACTTTTCTGTACTGATCTTTCTGGTAAAGGAGCCCTGAGAGAAGGCAGGAATGTGATGTGCTGATCCTTCACACTGTCAGTAGCTATACACACCCCCAACACTTCGAGAACATAACTCTGGGAAGAACAGTTTGCATCATACCACCTCCTTCCATGTCTGTAGTGTTTCAAGAAGTCAAAGTAGTTTTTAAACAAATCTTGGGAGAATTAAGACCATCTAAACTTATTTTTCTAGACTTTTCTACACATTTACCAGGATGAACTCCCAGCAGACTCGTCTTTTCTGAAAAGAATAGAACTTGTCATCTGTTGACAGAAGCTGAAGGACAGGCTTTCACACCCTTTCTCTGAGTCTGTATAGAGAAATTGTAGTTGGGAATTAATAACATTCACATGATTCTGTTCAAGTTCCTTTGGAAACTGTAAAAATGGATATTGGGCATTGCTGTGTGAAAATCACCTTTGACATGTCACTGATATGAAAGACATGGTTAGAAAGGAGAAAAGGACCCTGGGGGTGGGTTGGAGGGGGGAAGAAGGAATTACATGGCTGATGTACCATTTCAGAAAAACCAGTTTCCCCAGAGAGCATCTTAACTTTTTATTTTATTTTGCCTATGTAAATAGAGCCTCCACAAGCTTTTTTTCTTCTTTCTCCTCTTTCTCCCCTCTGGAATGAAATTCTCATTTTTCTGTAGCTGCATTTCTGAATGTAGCAATTTCAAAATTTATTTTATATTCAATTTACTCAACTTATTATATAGGTCTTATTTATCTGTATTTTCATTTTGGTAAATGTGAGGTCAACCATAATAAGATTCAAGGACAGGTATAATGGAGGGGCAACTTATCAACATTTAACCATCTTCAAAAAAGAGAACTTCCTAAAAGCATTCCTTTCATTGCCCTCATCTGGCATGTTTCTTTTGTTAGGATCAAAGATTTGACAGAGATGAAAGACCTTCAACTTTACACAGAAATATATATCAACCAGGAAGAACTCCTTAAGTGGAAACATTCCTACAACAGTTTCCTTTATTTCCATCTCTTTATCTAATAAATTTTCTCAGACACCTTAAAAATGGAATGGAAGAAAGGAAATGTTCTTTGTAGGCAATTTAGATTATGGCTGCATTCAACAAGCAGATTGAGAAAATATAGTCAACATAGCTACTTTTTCAAAATTTGCAAATTTGGGTCTTGTAGACCTGAAATTCAGATGATTAGCAAATACTCCATTGTTATTAAGATATTTGGTACCATATTGAAATAAAACTGGCATAACTTATTGGTCAGACAATTAGTAGAAAGGTACAATTGAAAGTTGCTTTAGGCTTCCTTAATGTTCCCAATGATCCCTCTGTACCACTGAGGACAAGCCACGTCCAAATCATTTCTAATTCTGATCTAAACAGAAAACACATCTTTTATTTTTTTCAGACATATGAGTAGTTCTGTAACATATAGAATAAGACGTGCATATTATTAGTATCTTATTTGCAGGGAACAGTTACAAATTCATATTTGTTTTGTCTGTCTTATTATAAAATTTTTATTTTTAGCATAAAAACCAGCACATAAAGGTACAGAAGAGAAGAAATTAAAATTGCTTACAAGCCCCTTTTCTCCACCACTCAGAAATAGTCATCTCGGGAGTAGGGGCAAGACGGCGGAAGAGTAGGGTCCTCAAATGACTTGTCCCCACCAAATTACCGAGATAACCTTCCAATCATCCTGAAAATCTACGAATTCGGCCTGAGATTTAAAGAGAGAACAGCTGGAATGCTACAGTGAGAAGAGTTCGTGCTTCTATCAAGGTAGGAAGACGGGGAAGAAGAAATAAAGACACAAAACGCCTCCAAGGGGGAGGGGCCCCGCGAGGAGCCGGGCTGAGGCCGGGGCGAGTGTCCCCAGGACAGGAGAGCCCCGTCCCGGGGGAGCAGGAGCTGCACCAACCTTCCCGGGCAGAACGGGGCCCGCAGGGAGTTAGAGCAGGACCCAGGAGGGCGGGGATGCCCTCGGGCTCCCTGGGACACTAACAGGCACCTGCGCCCCCCGGGAGAGTGCGCCGAGCTCCCTAAGGGCTGCAGCGCTCGGCGGGACCCGGAGCAGCTCGGGGGGGCTCGGGCGGCGGCTCCGCGGAGGGGGCTGCGGGGCGGGAGGGCGAATCCAACAGCGCAGGCCGCGGAGCACAGGGCCCGGGACACAGCCCAGAATCCGGCCTCCCCCCGGGACAGGCAGAGACCAGGAGGGCCCAGGACAGCAAGGACGCTCCTGCCCCGAGCTGAGCAGATCAGCGGCCCCGCCCCGGAGCCTCCAGGCCCTGCAGACGGAGAGCCCCGGAGCTACTGCAGGAGCTGACTCCAGGGTCCCAGAGCTGCCCCCGCCACTGCGGTTGTTCCTCCTGGGGCCTCACGGGGTGAACAACCCCCACTGAGCCCTGCACCAGGCAGGGGCAGAGCAGCTCCCCCAAGTGCTAACACCTGAAAATCAGCACAACAGGCCCCTCCCCCAGAAGACCAGCGAGACGGACCAGGTCCAGGGGAAGTCAAGGGACTTAAAGTATACAGAATTGGAAGATACTCCCCCGTGGTTTTTGTTTTTGTTTTTGTTTCTTTTTTTTCCTTTTTGATTTCTGATTGCTTCCCCCAACCCCTTTTTTCACCTTTCTTTCTTTTTCGTTCTCTTTTTCTTCTCTTTTTTCCTTTTTTTCTTCCTTTTTTCTTTTTTCTTTTTCTCTTTTCTTTCCTTCTCTCTCTCTCTTTTTCGCCTTTTCCCAATACAACTTGTTTTTGACCACTCTGCACTGAGCAAAACGACTAGAAGGAAAACCTCACCTCAAAAGAAAGAATCAGAAACAGTCCTCTCTCCCACAGAGTTACAAAATCTGGATTACATTCAATGTCAGAAAGCCAATTCAGAAGCACTATTATACAGCTACTGGTGGCTCTAGAAGAAAGCATAAAGGACTCAAGAGACTTCATGACTGCAGAATTTAGATCCAATCAGGCAGAAATTAAAAATCAATTGAATGAGATGCAATCCAAACTAGAGGTCCTAACAATGAGGCTTAACGAGGTGGAAGAACGAGTGAGTGACATAGAAGACAAGTTGATGGCAAAGAGGGAAACTGAGGAAAAAAGAGACAGACAATTAAAAGACCATGAAGACAGATTAAGGGAAATAAACGACAGCCTGAGGAAGAAAAACCTACGTTTAATTGGGGTTCCCAAGGGCGCCGAAAGGGCCAGAGGGCCAGAATATGTATTTGAACAAATCATAGCTGAAAACTTTCCGAATCTGGGAAGGGAAACAGGCATTCAGATCCAGGAAATAGAGAGATCCCCCCTAAAATCAATAAAAACCGTTCAACACCTCAACATTTAATAGTGAAGCTTGCAAATTCTAAAGATAAAGAGAAGATCCTTAAAGCAGCAAGAGACAAAAAATCCCTGACTTTTATGGGGAGGAATATCAGGGTAACAGCAGACCGCTCCACAGAGACCTGGCAGGCCAGAAAGGGCTGGCAGGATATATTCAGGGTCCTAAATGAGAAGAACATGCAACCAAGAATACTTTATCCAGCAAAGCTCTCATTCAAAATGGAAGGAGAGATAAAGAGCTTCCAAGACAGGCAGGAACTGAAAGAATATGTGACCTCCAAACCAGCTCTGCAAGAAATTTTAAGGGGGACTCTTAAAATTCCCCTTTAAGAAGAAGTTCAGTGGAACAATCCACAAAAACAAGGACTGAATAGATATGATGACACTAAACTCATATCTGTCAATAGTAACTCTGAATGTGAACAGGCTTAATGACCCCATCAAAAGGCACAGGGTTTCAGACTGGATAAAAAAGAAGGACCCATCTATTTGCTGTCTACAAGAGACTTACTTTAGACAGAAGGACACCTACAACCTGAAAATAAAAGGTTGGAGAACCATTTACCATTCAAATGGTCCTCAAAAGAAAGCAGGGGTAGCCATCCTTATATCAGATAAACTAAAATTTACCCCGAAGACTGTAGTGAGAGATGAAGAGGGACACTATCTCATACTTAAAGGATCTATCCAACAAGAGGACTTAACAATCCTCAATATATATGCCCTGAATGTGGGAGCTGCCAAATATTTAAACCAATTAATAACCAAAGTGAAGAAATACTTAGATAATAATACACTTATACTTGGTGATTTCAATCTAGCTCTTTCTGTACTAGATACGTCTTCTAAGCACAACATCTCCAAAGAAACGAGAGCTTTAAATGATACACTGGACCAGATGGATTTCACAGATATCTACAGAACTTTACATCCAAACTCAACTGAATACACATTCTTCTCAAGTGCACATGGAACTTTCTCCAGAATAGATCACATACTGGGTCACAAATAGGGTCTGAACCGATACCAAAGATTGGGATCATCCCCTGCATATTCTCAGACCATAATGCCTTGAAATTAGAACTAAATCACAACAAGAAGTTTGGAAGGACCTCAAACACGTGGAGGTTAAGGACCATCCTGCTAAAAGATGAAAGGGTCAACCAGGATATTAAGGAAGAATTAAAAAGATTCATGGAAACTAATGAGAATGAAGATACAACCATTCAAAATCTTTGGGATGCAGCAAAAGCAGTCCTGAGGGGGAAATACATCGCAATACAAGCATCCATTCAATAAGTCAATCGGAGAAGAACAAACAGTGTATGTTCTCATTCATTTGGGGAATATAAATAATAGTGAAAGGGAATATAAAGGAAGGGAAAAGAAATGTTGGGAAATATCAGGAAGGGAGACAGGACATAAAGACTCCTAACTCTGGGAAACGAACTAGGGGTGGTGGAAGGGGAGGAGGGCGGATGTTGGAGGGGGATGGGTGACGGGCACTGAGGTGAACACTTGACGGGATGAGCACTGGGTGTTTTTCTGTATGTTAGTAAATTGAACACCAATAATAATTAATTTAAAAAAAACTGGAAAGAACTCAAATACAAAAGCTCACCTTACACATAAAGGAGCTAGAGAAAAAAACAGCAGATGGACCCTATGCCCAGGAGAAGAAGAGAGTTAATTAAAATTCGAGCAGAACTCAATGAAATCGAGACCAAAAGAACTGTGGAACAGATCAACAGAACCAGGAGTTGGTTCTTCGAAAGAATTAATGAGATAGATAAACCATTAGCCAACCTTAATTAAAAAGAAGAGAGAGAAGACTCAAATTAATAAAATCATGAATGAGAAAGGAGAGATCACTACCAACACCAAGGAAATACAAACGATTTTAAAAACATATTATGAACAGCTATATACCAATAAATTAGGCAATCTAGAAGAAATCGACACATTCCTGGAAAGCCACAAACTACCAAAACTGGAACAGGAAGAAATAGAAAACATGAACAGGCCAATAACCAGGGAGGAAATTGAAGCAGTCATCAAAAACCTCCCAAGACACAAGAGTCCAGGGCCAGATGGCTTCCCAGGGGAATTCTATCAAACGTTTAAAGAAGAAATCATACCTATTCTACTAAAGCTGTTTGGAAAGATAGAAAGAGATGGAGTACTTCCAAATTTGTTCTATGAGGCCAGCATCACCTTAATTCCGAAACCAGACAAAGACCCCACCAAAAAGGAGAATTACAGACCAATATCCCTGATGAACATGGATGCAAAAATTCTCAACAAGATACTAGCCAATAGGATCCAACAACACATTGAGAAAATTATTCACCATGACCAAGTAGGATTTATCCCCGGGACACAAGGCTGGTTCAACACTCGTAAAACAATCAATGTGATTCATCATTTCAGCAAGAGAAAAAACAAGAACCATATGATCCTCTCATTAGATGCAGAGAAAGCATTTGACAAAATACAGCATCCATTCCTGATCAAAACTCTTCAGAGTGTAGGGATAGAGGGAACTTTCCTCGACATCTTAAAAGCCATCTATGCAAAGCCCACAGCAAATATCATTCTCAACGGGGAAGCACTGGGAGCCTTTCCCCTAAGATCAGGAACAAGACAGGGATGTCCACTCTCACCACTGCTATTCAACATAGTATTGGAAGTCCTAGCCTCAGCAATCAGACAACAAAAAGACATTAAAGGCATTCAAATTGGCAAAGAAGAAGTCAAACTCTCCCTCTTGGCCGATGACATGATACTCTACATAGAAAACCCAAAAGCCTCCACCCCAAGATTGCTAGAACTCATACAACAATTTGGTAGCGTGGCAGGATACAAAATCAATGCTCAGAAATCAATGGCATTTCTATACACTAACAATGAGACTGAAGAAAGAGAAATTAAGGAGTCAATCCCATTTACAATTGCACCCAAAAGTATAAGATACCTAGGAATAAACCTAACCAAAGAGGTAAAGGATCTATACCCTAAAAACTACAGAACACTTCTGAAAGAAATTGAGAAAGACACAAAGAGATGGAAAAATATTCCATGCTCATGGATTGGCAGAATTAATATTGTGAAAATGTCAATGTTACCCAGGGCAATTTACACGTTTAATGCAATCCCTATCAAAATACCATGGACTTTCTTCAGAGAGTTAGAACAAATTATTTTAAGATTTGTGTGGAATCAGAAAAGATTCCGAATAGCCAGGGGAATTTTAAAAAAGAAAACCATAGCTGGGGGCATCACAATGCCAGATTTCAGGTTGTACTACAAAGCTGTGGTCATCAAGACAGTGTGGTACTGGCACAAAAACAGACACATAGATCAATGGAACAGAATAGAGAACCCAGAAGTGGACCCTCAACTTTATGGCCAACTAATATTTGATAAAGGAGGAAAGACTATCCACTGGAAGAAAGACAGTCTCTTCAATAAATGGTGCTGGGAAAATTGGACATGCACATGCAGAAGAATGAAACTGGACCACTCTCTTGCACCATGCACAAAGATAAACTCAAAATGGATGAAAGATCTAAATGTGACACAAGATTCCATCAAAATCCTAGAGGAGAACACAGGCAACACCCTTTTTGAACTTGGCCACAGTAACTTCTTGCAAGATACATCCACAAAGGCAAAATAAACAAGAGCAAAAATGAACTATTGGGACTTCATCAAGATCAGAAGCTTTTGCACAGCAAAGGATACAGTCAACAAAACTAAAAGACAACCTACAGAATGGGAGAAGATATTTGCAAATGACATATCAGATAAAGGGCTAGTTTCCAAGATCTATAAAGAACTTCTTACACTCAACAGCAAAGAAACAAACAATCCAATCATGAAATGGGCAAAAGACATGAAGAGAAATCTCACAGAGGAAGACATGGACATGGCCAACATGCACATGAGAAAATGCTCTGCATCACTTGCCATCAGGGAAATACAAATCAAAACCACAATGAGATACCACCTCACACCAGTGAGAATGGGGAAAATTAACAAGGCAGGAAACAACAAATGTTGGAGAAGATGTGGAGAAAGGGGAACCCTCTTACACTGTTGGTGGGAATGTGAACTGGTGCAGCCACTCTGGAAAACTGTGTGGAGGTTCCTCAAAGCGTTAAAAATAGACCTGCCCTACGACCCAGCAATTGCACTGTTGGGGATTTACCCCAAAGATTCAGATGCAATGAAACGCCAGGACACCCGCACCCCGATGTTTCTAACAGCAATGTCCACAATAGCCAAACTGTGGAAGGAGCCTCGGTGTCCATCGAAAGATGAATGGATAAAGAAGATGTAGTTTATGTGTACAATGGAATATTACTCAGCCATTAGAAACGACAAATACCCACCATTTGCTTCAACGTGGATGGAACTGGAGGGTATTATGCTGAGTGAAGTAAGTCAATCGGAGAAGGACAAACAGTGTATGTTCTCATTCATTTGGGGAATATAAATAATAGTGAAAGGGAATATAAGGGAAGGGAGAAGAAATGTGTGGGAAATATCAGGAAGGGAGACAGAACATAAAGACTCCTAACTCTGGGAAATGAACTAGGGGTGGTGGAAGGGGAGGAGGGTGGGGGGTGGGGGTGAATGGGTGACGGGCACTGAGGTGGACACTTGACGGGATGAGCACTGGGTGTTATTCTGTATGTTGGTAAATTGAACACCAATAGAAAATTAATTTGTTAAAGAAAAAAAAAAAAAGAAATAGTCGTCCTCTGCTGCCCTGGAGTGGTGGGAGATTCAAGTGCTGCTGGGATTGTAGTATATGTCCATGGGAGGACTGGAGATCAGGCCTTGAATCTTCCTAGGAGACAAGATATTCAAATAGAAATCTATTAAGGTGTAGAGTATATATGTCAAACTAAAAAAACAATCTGTGCAGCGAAGGAAATAATGAACAAAGTGAAAAGGCAGATCATAGAATGGAAGAAAATATTTGCAAATCACATATTCAGTAAGGGATTAATATCCAAATATATAAAGTATTCATACAACACAGTAGTAAAAACCCAAATAACCTGATTAAAAATGAGCGAAAGACTTGAATAGATATTTTTCCAAAGAAGACACAGTGAAAAGGTGCTCAGCATCACAAATCACGAGGCAAATGCAAATCAAAGCCACAGTGAAATATCACCTCAGGTGTGTTAGGATGGCTATTATCAAAAGGTCAAAAAACAGCAGGTGTTGGTAAAGATGTGAAGAAATGGGAACTTTTATATACTGTCAGTGGAAATGTAAATTATTACGGGCATTATGGAAACAGTATGGAGCTTCCTCAAGAAAGTAAAACTACCATATGATCTAGCAAGCCGACTTCTGGGTGTATATCCAAAGATAAAATCACTATCTCAAAGTTCACTGCAACATTATTAATATTAACCAAGATTCAGAAACAACCTAAGTGTCTGATGATGAGTTAATGGATAAAGAAAATGTGGTGTATGTGTATATAATATGTATATATTGTATGCATATATAATGAAATACCATTCAGCCTTTAAAAAGAAGGATATTTTGCCATTTGCAAGAATATAGATGGACTTAAAGGAAATACATCAAGCGAAATAAGCTAGACAAGAAAGATATATACCATATGATCTCACTTACATGTAGAATCTAATAAAAAGTAAGACTTCTAGAACCAGAGTAGAATTCTGGTTACAAAAAAAAAAAAAAGAAAAGAAAAGAAAAGAAAAGAAAAAAAGAATTCTGGTTACCATGGGCTGGGGGTAGAGGAATTGGGAATTGGAGAGATGTTGGTCAAAGGGTACAAACTTTTAGTTAGGATAAGTTCTGGAGACCTAAGGTACAGCATAGTAGCTACAATGAATAGTAATATGTTGTATACTTGAAATTTGGTAAGAGAGTTCTCATTGTGGGGGTGGGGGTAGGGGGAAGCGTAACTGTGAGGAGATGGGTATATGAATATGTTAATTACACTGATTATGGTAATCATTTCACAGTGTATACGCATACCAGAACTTTATGTTGTTCGCCTTAAATATATACAACTTACGTCAATCATGGCTCAGTAAAACTGGGGAGAAAAGCCTCTTCTCCAAAGGTTTTACCTTAACAGATAAAACTTAAAAATAAAATATTTTCATAGGAAACTTCTATGTGTCTGTCTGGTCTTGGGAGCCTCACCTGAGGGAAATAAAAATCCTGGGCTATTTTTCCCATGAATTTGAGGTTTGAGATCCCTCAAAAGAGAAATCAACTGAAAAAATTAATATTTGTTTGCATCTTTTGGCAGAAGCAAATGTCCTACCCATTTTGGAAGGAGTATCCCATTATAGAGTTGTTATCAAGAATTTTTGATATTAGGAAAATGAGGTGTGAGATAATATAAAAATGTATGTTTAGAATGACTAAGTACCAGAATAAGGAATCAAAACATAAAGAGAACAATAGCAAACTATGAAAAAGAATAGACTCATTTGAGAAAGAACAAAATAGAAATTCTAGAAATGTTTCCTTTGTTTCCCAGAGACCTCTTAATATCAGAGACCCTCAAGGTTTAGCTCAGTTCTCTTCTGTATTCCCTCATTGTCTTTTTTTTAAAGAAAAATTATTACTGTAGTTGACATGCGATGTTATATTACTTTCAGGTGTACAACATAGTGATTCAGCAATTTTATACATTAAAAAGGGCTTACTTACTACGGTGTCTGTTGCCATACAATGTTATTAAAATGTTATTGACTATATTCCTCATGCTGTACTTTTTATCTCCATGACTTATTTATTTTATAATTGGAATTTTGTACCTCTATCCCCTTTACCAATTTTGCTCATCCTCCATTTCCTCCCCCTCTGGTAATGACCAGTTTGGTCTCTGTATTTATGAGTCTTTCTGGCTTTGTTTGCTCATTTGAGTTTTTTAAAAATTTATGACTCCACATATGGGTGAAATCATATGGTAATTATCTTTCTCTGACTTACTTCATTTAGTACATAACCCCCTAGGTACATCTATGTTTGTCATAAACGACAAGAACTTCTTTCTTTTTTATGGCTGAGTAATATTCCACTGTACATATATACCACATCTTTATTCATTCATCTATTGATGGACACTTAGGCTGCTTCTATGTCTTGACTACTATAAATAATGTTGTAGTAAATATAGGCATGCACATATCTTTTCAAATTAGTGTTTTCATTTTCTGTGGATAAACAGTAGTGAAGTTACTGGATGATATGGTATTCCTATTTTTTTATTTTTTGATCAAACTTCATACTATTTTCCACAGTGGCTATGCCAATTTACATTCCCACCAACAGTGCACAAGAGTTCCCTTTTCTCTGCATCCTCTCCAACATTTGTTATTTCTTGTCTTTTTGATACTAGCCATTCTGACAGGGGTGAGGTGATATCTCATTGTAGTTTTGATTTGCATTTTCCTGATGATGAGTGATGTTAAACACCTTTCCATGTGTCTGTTTTTCGTCTGTGTGTTTTTGGAAAAATGTCTGTTTGGATTCTCTGCCCATCTTTAATCAGATTATTTAGGCTATTTTGGTGTTGAGTTGTGTAAGATCTTTATATATTTTGGATACTGACTCCTTATTATAAATATGGTTTGCAAATATCTTCTCTCATTCAGTAGATTGTCTTTTTGTTTTGCTGATGGTTTCCTTTGCTGTGAAAACCCTTTTTATTTTGGTGTATTCCCAATTTGTTTTTGTTTCTCTTGCCGGAGGAGACATATCTAGGAAAATGTTAATATTGATGTCTAAGAGATTACTGCCTGTGTTCTCTTTTAGGAGTTTCATGATTTCAGATCTGACACCTCGCAGTCTTAATGATCTATGTAACCTAAACTTCAGATTCCTTCAATGCCTCAATTTGAATATTTAATAGAAATCTCAAATTTAATATGTCCATAACTGAACCAGATCTTATTCCCAAATCCGTTTCACCCACAAATATCCTTATCTCAGTTAATAGTTCTATCCTTCCTCTCCTTTGGTCACATCTACATCATGGACCTGTTATTGTTAAATCCTAGTTGGCTCTACTCAGGATAGATTTAAAATTGTGCCACTTCTCACCACCTTTATTGCTCTCACTATATTCTAAGCCCCTACCATCCTGCCTCTCCTAGATTACTGTTCTCCTGGATTCCATCCTTGAGTCATATAGATTGGACTCAACATAGTGGTCAGAAGTAAACCAGATTCTGTTGTTTTTGCTCAGAATCTTCAATTGTCTGCCCATCTCACTCAGAGTAAAATCCAAAGTTCTTAAAAGTTCCCACGAAGTTTGGCTAGTTCTGCACAACTACCACCCTCCCTAACTCCCCCCTGCCCTGCCCCCCCATTAATTTCTCATCTCATCCTTGTTTCCTTACTCCCTCTGCTGAAGCCATGCTGGTCTCCTCACTGTTCTTCAGAATTCTGAGTCTTGGGTTAGCTATTTCACTTACCTGGAATCTCCTCCCCTAAGGATCCTCACAGCTCCTCTCTCACCTTTTTTCAGATCTTAGCTAAAACATCAGCCCCTCTGAGAACCCTTTCATGACCACCTGTTTAAAATTGCTCCCCCTTCCCTATACTCGGTAGCCCTTGATCTTTATTTTTCTTTTGGAAATTAGTCCAACTATAGTCCATAACTATAACTATAGTCTACTATAATTTACTGATGTGTTTCTTGTCTCCCCAAACAGAATACAAGCTCCAGGTGGGTGTAGCTTTTGTATGCTTTGTTCACTGCTAATGCGATTAAAAAATAAACTTTGATGAGCTTGTCGCTATTGATCTAAATGACATGTTTCTTTTAGGATTCTTGAGAAGAGAACAGACTATTTTAAGTAGAGTTTCTTTTCTTTTTTTTTTTTTTTAGAGCATTTTTAAAAAAGATTTTATTTGTTTATTCATGAGAGACAGAGAGGCAGAGGGAGAAGCAGGTTCCATGCAGGGAGCCTGATGTGGGACTCGATCCCGGGACTACAGGGTCACGCTGTGAGCCAAAGGCAGACACTCAACCGCTGAGCCACCCAGGCATCCCTTAAGTAGAGTTTCTTCCCTAACCAGAGTTGGGCTGTGAAAAAAAATAAAAAAAAAATACTATCTAAAGGGTGATGAGAAAAGGTTGAATATTTTAAAGCAGAGAACTGCAGCAGAGGGCTTTATTGATAAAGGTGGAAATACTGGTAATAGTCATCACTTTGAGTTAGAAGATGACAAGTTTGTTCTTTATTTTGTAAGTAGTGTCTTTTTAAATATTTAACACAAAATGTCTTTTAAGTGCGGCAACTGGGTAGCTCAGTGGTTGGGCATTTGCCTTTGGCTCAGGTTGTGATCCTGGGCTCCTGGGATCAAGTTCTGAATCAGACTCCCCACAGGGAGTCTGCTTCTTCCTCTGCTTATGCCTCTGCTTCTCTCTCTGTGTCTGTCATAAATAAATACATAAAATGTTTTAAAAAATGTCTGTAAGCAATTTGACTTTAGATATGCAGTTTGGTTTAGATTGAAAAACTTTTCTCTTTTGATTATTCTCAGATTAATTATAAAATATTCTCAAGTTTAAAGGTAGTGTTATAAAATTTTTTAATTTATGCATTTTATAAAAACATTTGGACACTAGTGACTTTAGGAAAAATGAGTCTCTCCCAATTCCTTTAAAACTAAGCTTTAAACACTTTCAGTTTAGTTTTTCCCTTGTCTGTTGTGAAATGCTTTTTATCACAGGACAAAGTGATAAAAATCTGATAGATTTTTGCTGAGAATATACTTATTCTTAATTGTAAAAAGGGAAAAGTTAAAGAAACAAAGAAATTTCTTTTGAGGGAGAGTTTAAGTTGGGAATTTAAAATGTAAAGGCTTTATTGTTCTTCTGTTGATCTTTTTTATTTCAAAATATAGTCTTTGATTTTGTGCCAAAATATTTCTATTTTTGCTTTACTAAGAAGTTGCCTGATGGATGATGATATTGTCCATACTCGGGCTAGTGATCCGTCTCGACATTGTCCTGGTGAATTTTATACAAATAATTTTACAAAGGTTTATTTTGTTTCTTACCACCTCCCATGGGAACTTGGGTTTGGCAGCCTTCTATTAGTGATTATAATATTTAGCTTGAGTTGAATCAGCATGCAGGCTGTGATGTATTCTATTTAAAAATACATTTGTGAGGCATTAGCAGAAAGTTTGAGTGTTGTAATACTGTTTAATGGAAGGTAGGAGTATCTTTAGCTGTGTGAATAATTAGAATTTGATTAGATTTCAAAAAGTGGTTTAAGGTTCATGATTTTCTTATATATTTGAAAAGGCAACCAATATTTTAGTATTAAAAAAACCTCAGGTGTTAACTTTTAAAAACAAGTTAGAGATATATTCTTATGAGTTAAACTTACATAAGGCAGAAATTTATCCTGAAATGGGTCAAAGTTCTTCCTGAATTTTTTTTTCTTGGCTTGCCTCTGTGCTTCTGTCTTCTAAATATCAGTGGCTCAAGACTCAGTCCAATGGTCTCTTCTCTTATTTAGTTATACACATTCCTTTCTTCTCTTATCCATTCTCAAGACATTAAATCATATCCATGTACTGATGACCCCACATTTTTATCTCCCATCCAGAACTCTCTTTTGAGCCCAGAAACATATGTCCATTGACCTATATGCAATTACACCTTAAGATATCTCATAGGCCTATTAACCTTAATATATACAGAACTTAGTTCCTAATATTCAATACTCCTCACCTGCAGTTCAGCTCCTTCTACAGTCTTCCAACTCATTGTATCCAGATATCCCACTTTTGCCTTTCTTACAATAATTATTAATAGCATGCTGTTTAACTTTCAAAATACCTTAAGTTTTGAAAGTGATGATATATATAGGCTCCCATTAGTCCATTAGTCAATCATAATGGTTTCCCAAGTTGCTTAGACACCCAAGGGATATCTATACTGCCTTTCTTTCTTCCGTATTTCTCCTGCAGTTTATCAGCAAATCCTGTGGGCCTTACTGTAAAAAATATATAGAATTAAACCCACTTCTCAGATGTCCATTGTTGCCACACTGACAAGCTAGCATCATCTGTTATCTGGGTGATTATAATAGCCTCCTAGCTGGCCTTGCCAGCATCTAGAGTTTCCTATTAAAATGTGTGTCAGATGATGTTACTACTCTGCTCCAGAGCCTCAGCTAAGTGACTAAGTTCTCATTACCTTTTGCTAGACTTCCTGATGCCAACATTTTACATCCTGCTTGGATTTAGGAGATGTAATCCGCTGTCTCAACTAAATTCCCCATTGCTATATACCTCTTAACCTCTTCAGAACAGCTGTGACCTCTATCTTGCTCACTTGCCAAAACCAAAACCTGTTACTTCATTCCTGGTCACCAAGGCTATCAGACTGGACTTTGGTTCCTTATGTTGTATCCGTAGCGGTGTCTACCCTCTTCCTTTGCTCTTGCTTGCCCCAGCCAAGTTAAGTAGGCTGTGAATGGCCCTAATAGTTCCCAGTGTGCTCTGTCTTGCTTTAAGTAATGGGCCAGATCCATGTGGTTGCTTAATTAAGAACATCAACACATTCAAGTAAAGAAAAAAGCCAAGTCCATTAGAAAGGTGGAATAGTTTGATTACTAATACTAGTTATGTTCATGATATTTTGCTCAACTGTATCTATTGCCATATTACTTGTCCTTTGATTTGAAAAACATATTTAGATTTACGTTTAGAATTCACACTATGATTTTGTAATTATCAAACACCAAGATTCCCTTTTAGGTAAATATTTCTTGAGATGGTTGAATTTCCACAAAGACTTGAAAGAAATTTATAAAGCTAACTTGGGAAGAAATACACCAATATTTCATCAGAATAGTCCAAGAGAAATCGAGTCCTATAAAAATGATAATAGGTAGTTTTTTGCATCTGAATTTTTTATTCAAGCTCTTTACCCAACAGAAGTTTTATGATGGTTTCCACAAGAATTGATGTCACGTGCCTTTCTTCTTAACCATGTCCAATTCTTATTCTAATATTCAAAATGAAACAAGAAGTGGGAAGATTTTGATATGCTTTTGTTTCTAGACAATTATTTACTAGAATGCAAGTGCCTCAGTCACTGACATTTTTGTTTTGTATCTTGCTAAATATCTTAAAATTAATTACATCATAAAATCTATCTGAATAGATTATTTACACATAATGTTTCTAAATATAAATTAGTAGAGCTATCTGACTAAACTTAGATTTCTTCAAAATCACAATGCCAAAACTCTTTTTATTCTCCTTTGGGAAGTACTGAAGTTTATATTTTGTACTATCCTATGAATTAACATGCATGGAAATACAAAATTACACTAAATGACTGCATATTTAACTGAAATAATCACTCTCTTAAACGCTTTGTTAAAGTGAGAAATTTGTAAAGGTTTAAAAATATACCTAGAAAATCTTACAGTAACAGGTCATAATCCTCATTCTTGCATTAATTCTTCCTGAAATTTAAACTCCTCATGCTTCCATTTAAGTATAGAATCTGCCCTTAGAAACTTATTGAGTCACTATAGGTATCTTTTGTTTTCATCCCAAGTAGCTTAGTGCAATTAAGCCTTTCTCTTTTACATTTATTTTTCAGTTTTAAATTCTATTGTTAGTTTACTTTTGGGTCAGATATTTCCCACATCATTTGCTGTTACAAACACTTCTTTGTGGATCAGGTTAGAAAAAAATATTATATATAATATAATAATTATAATACATAGTATACACTTAATATATGTAATATAGTATATGTGTATGTGCACCATTATGTAATCCTCTTTAAACTATGAAATCGAGTAATTTTGGTTTTGGTTATTACCCTATTAGTTTTTAGTTTTTATTTATTTGCATATAAACTCCTAAAGTCTTTTCCACACAAAGTCTATGGACCCTGAAGAGTCTACATATTACCCGTAAAATGTTAGGTTTGTGTTTTAATATTTGATATTTTGTATTTTCATATATACATTAGGCATATTCTGGATCATTAGGACGAGCTGATTATATCCAGGCACTGCCACAGATTTCAGCACTTACTTTATTGCTAAATGAGAACTAAGCAAGAGAACCTAATCCTTAGTTTTATGTTTGTATGAACTACAATAAAATTTCATGTTTTTATGAAATACAATACAATAAGGTAATATTATAGAAACATTTTAAGTCAATGTTGAAGGTCCATGAAAAATCATAAAATCAATGCTGTTCACAATTTTAAGTGTTTTGAGAAACACAATGTCTTCAAAGTTCTTAGTTAATTTTTGAAAATATTCAGTTGAATGAATGAAGTATTGAACAAATACAGGAATGAATGATATTTCTTTAAATGCTTTTAATAAATTAATGCAAAAATAGTTTTAAGTTGTTTCTGGTCCAATTGCTTATTGTTATTTTTCAAGGACTAATTTATACTTTATTTTATTTAATTGTTTCTCTTTGTAGTTTATTAAGTTTACTTCAGTCGTCAAATATTTTTAATTTAACCATTTGTTTTGAGATAATTATAGATTTGTATGCAGTTGCAAGAAGAGATTCCACAGGGGCACCTGGGTGGCTCAGATAGTTAAAGCATCTGACTCTTGACTTTGGCTCAGTCATAATCTCAGAGTCCTGGGATGAAGCCCCATGTCAGGCTTCCTGCTCAGTGGAGAGTCTTCTTGTCTCCCTCTCTCACTGCCCTTCCCCCTGCTCTCTATTTCTCTCAAATAAAGAAATCTTAAAAGAGAGAAAGAGAGAGATAGAGAGAGAGGCAGAGAGAGATCCTGTGTACTTTTTACTGTGTTTTCCAATTGTAACATACTACAAAACTATAGTACTGTATCATAACCAAGATATTGGCATTAATACAATCAAGATGCAAAAATGGCAGCAAAAGGATTCCTTATGTTGCCCTTCAATAGCCACACTCACTTCTCTAGTTCCTGTACTCACTAATCTCTACAATTTTGTCATCTCATGGATGTCACTTTTTTGAAATCGTCTTTTCCTATTCATTAAGCTCTCTGAATATTCATCCAGGCTCTGTGTAAAAAGTTCTTTTTCTGCAAATCAAAACACAATGAGATATCACCTCACACCTGTTAGAATGGTTAAAATCCCAAACAAAAGAAACAAGTGTTGATGAGGGTGTGTAGATAAAGGAACCTTCATGCACTATTGGTAGGAATGGAAACTGGTGCAGCCACTGTGGAAAAAAGTATGAAGTTTCCTCAAAGAATTAAAAATAGAACTACCATATGATCCAGTAATTCCACTACTGGGCATTTACCCAAAGAATATGAAAACACTAAAGCAAAAAAAAAATTGCACCCCTATGGTTATTGCAGCATTATTTACAATAGCCAAATTATGCAAGGAGCCCAAGTGTCCATCAATAGATGAATGTGTTAAGAAGATGTGATATATATGTACAGTGGAATGTTACTCAGCCATTTAAAAAAAAGAATGAAATCTTGTCATTTGCAACAACATGAATGGATTTAGAGAGTATAGTGTTGAGTATATATACTAGAGTATATATACATATTCTATAGAGTGAAAGAAATCAGACAAAGATAAATATCATATGATTTCACTCATATGTGGAATTTAAGAAACAAAAAAATGGAAAAAATATATGAAACAATAAACAGACTCTTTTAAAAAAACAGACTCTTTAATTGTAGAGAATAAGTGAATTGTTAGCAGAGGTGAGGTAAGTGGGGGATGTGTGAGGAAGTAGGTGGTGGGGATTAAGGAGTACACTTATCTTGAGCACTGAATAATGTATGGAATTGTTGAGTCAGTATATTGTACACCTGAAATTACTATAACATTGTATGTTAACTCTTGGAATTAAAAAAAGTTCTTTGTATAGCTGAGTAGTATTCCATGTTTAACATACCATAGCAAAGTCATTAGTCTGTTGAAGGGATATTTGGACAATTTCTACTTGTTGGGTATTACATATTAAGTTTCTAGGAACATTCACGTGCAGGTTTTTGTGTGAACCTATATTTTCATTTTTCTAAGATAAATAACCAGAAGTACAATTGTTAGCTTGATTAGTAGTTCCATATTTATTTCTTAAAAACTTTTTTAAACAACCTGTCAAACTTTTTCTGAGTAGCCATACCGTTTTACATTTCCAACAACAATGTACAGTAATTCACTTTCTCCACATATTTGTCAGCATTTGGTGTTATCACTATATAAAATTATAGTCATTTTGCTAAGTGTATAGTGATATCTCTTTGTGATTTTAATTTACATTTTCCTAATGAGGAATGATACTAAACATCTTTTAATGTATTTATTCACTTTGTATCTTTTTTGGTGAAATATCTGTTTAATTTTTTTGTCCATTTTCTATTTGAATTATTTTTATTTTATCTGCTGGATTTTGAGGGCTCTTTGTATACTGTAGATACTTGTTGTGTTATATATGTGGTTTGTAAATATTTTGTCCTACTCTGTAACTAAGCTTTTTATAATCTTAACAGGGTCTTTCACAGATCAAATATTTTGAATTTGATGAAAGCCATTTATCTTTTTTAGTTTTTAGACTTGGTGTGACATTTGGATAGAGGTTTTGTTTCTGCTTGCCCAGCACCATTTATTGAAAAGGTCATCCTTCTTTTATTGATGGGTGAAATGGATGAAGATGATCAAAAGGTATAAGCTTCTTTGATTTTATTTCATCATTGATTTTAGTTTTAAGCATATACATCCTACAGTTTTGTTAAATTTACACTTAAGCATTAAAATTTTTGAATGATTATAAATGGTATTGCATTTAAAATTTTAGTGTCCTCTACTTTATTATACTATATAGAAATAGAATTGATTTTTGTGTGCTTATCTTGTATCCTAAAATCTTGCCGAACACATTTATTTGTTCTAGAAGGCATTTTGTGTGTTCTTGGGATCTTTTATGTAAATAATGATATCATCAGCCTGTACAGTCTGTTTTATTTCTTGCTTTCCAAGTTGTCTGATTTTTATTTCCTTTTCTTGCATTATTGAATGGATAGAACTTCCAGTACTGTGTAGAATAAAAGCCATGAGAGTAGACATCTTTTATTGAATTTAAGTCTATTTCTCTTTTTAGTTTATTGAGTTTACTTCAAACTTAAAATTGTTTTTAATTTGTAAGGGTTCTGACCAGTGATCTCCATTACACTTGTGTGTTAACATGCATACAAGGCTGCCCATTTGTAAAATGAACAAACATTTCTTCTATTCCTTTCTTTTTTTAAATTTGTAACATTTTAATTCTGGTCATTTTCTTTCTGATTATACACTATTCTTTTTTTAAATAAGAAATTTATTTTTATTGGTATTCAATACAGAATAACACCCAGTGCTCATCCCGTCAAGTGCCCCCCTCAGTGCCCGTCACCCATTCACCCCCCCCCCCCCGCCCTCCTCCCCTTCCACCACCCCTAGTTCGTTTCCCAGAGTTAGGAGTCGTTATGTTCTGTCTCCCTTTCTGATATTTCCCACACATTTCTTCTCCCTTCCCTTATATTCCCTTTCACTATTATTTATATTCCCCAAATGAATGAGAACATACAACATTTCTTCTATTCCTAACTTTGAGTTCCTCAAGATAACATTAAACGTTATTACAACAATATGACTTGAGAATCACCAATTGTAAATATTCTTGCCTTGGCATAGACAATACTAAATCTTTTCTGTTGATACAGCTGTAATAAAATAGTCAAACAAGAAAATTCCAGTGGAACTACAAGCAATTGTTTGTACCTCAACCACTTCTACAAGGTAAAGCAGGAGAAGGGTATAGGAAAACAATGTATAATACAAAGCAGAGAATAACCACAGAGCAAAGATCTTGCTGGTAATGAAAGGAAACTTTTTTTAGTTCCGTGGAGCATAGAATCTGTAATATAAAATAGACGGAGGCCCAGAGATTATTCACATTTGGTTTCGTCAGTAACTAGTGCATGACCTGGGCATGTATCTTGGCCTCCCGAAGTCTTTAATTTTAATTTAAGAATAAAAATATCTATTTTGAGGAGTTAAGAATTAGATCAAAGTATAATATTTATATGATCTAACAGTCTGGCAGGTGGTAGTCAGTAACAGTTTTATTTTCTTTTCCTCCATTGTTCAGCTTACCCAAAGTGTTCCACAAATCTTTCCTGCTACTAAGGAACAGAGAAGGTAGCATTTTATAGAAGGCACATGGCATCATGTGAAATGAAGACGGTAATACTACATGATGCTTCCATAGTTACAATAATTTGGTAGAAAGTGCAAACACAAATAGCTGCTGAGGTGGATATGTTTGTTTGATATATTGTATTGTATTTTAAAATCCATATACTGAACATCTGCAGAGGCTGGTATTTCTTACAGAGGGTAGAGATGATCTAATAAGGAGGGTGAGGAACCATGGGACAGGAGAAGGACCAACTAGTAACTACATGAGCAAAACCAGGGGACAATTGGAATCACAACAGAGCGTATTTTATAGGTGACTTCTATCCGAAGTTAACTCTAATGAAAAAAAAAATTGGTACTTTACTCCAGAACAGCATAAAATTATGCTTAATTAAATCTGTAGGTGACTATTCATTGTGAGGATATAGCCTTATTGTTCCTAGATCTTGATAAATGGCAGTTACTGATAATGGAAAGATGTTTTATTTTATTTTTATTATGAAAGCTTTTTTAGTTGTTCTCTCTGTGAAGAGGACCTGTATCCTTTTGGGTGTGCCACTGATTATACAATTGTTTAAGAGTTGGGTTTATTAAAAACTATGCCATACGGGAAAGACTCAGCGTTATTGCAAATGTCAAAGAAGATTATAGTTGAAGTTTACCCTTGAATAGTAACAGTCTGTCATAAAAAAAGTATTCATATTTGATGGCTGAAGTTACTGCTCCAAAAACAAGGCTGAAAGAGTACATTTTTCTGGGAGGTTTAATAACTGATCTTTGATGCTTATCTCTTTTAAATTTAATAAAATATCTTTGAACATTCCTGTTAAAGACTACATGGCAAATCAAGATGCTCCACCTGGCTGTTGCCCTTTTAGTCGGTAGGAGCTGATGAGCTGTGTAATTAGATAAGCGTTACCACCAATACCAGTGGTGCAGTAATGTTTTTCATCTTTTCCATTATCGTACACTTAACTATGAAGCATACACTCATTGGTATTCTAAGCACTTTTGATTGATTTACAGTGTCAGTAAAATTTACAGATTATGCATTCCAAAAAATAAGAGGGAATTAATGTCTTAGGAAAAGTTTTTAGTGTAGCTCCTCTTGCCAAGATTAATTTTTTTAGCATTAGTGCGTCTAAGTGTACAGAAGCAAGTAAACATGGATAAATGTAATCCAAATTAAATTGCTGAGAATATTATTTTCCATTTCGTTTGCTCTGGGTTTATAAGTAATAGTTCTTGATGTATACTTTGAAGTATGTCCGGATTTTTATTAGAGATGTCAAAATAATGTTCAAAATGCTGTGTCACATATTGTCATATATTCCTTTGGACATACTGTTTTCCCCCTAGAGACACATGTACGTTTAAACCAAATGTAAATCCATACAAACAGTAAGAGGACTTTAAAATGAATTTTGAAGATGGAATATCAAAGTACCTCTTAGTATTTCATAAATTTTACGTTATCTATTAAGAAATAATCGAAGGTTTTTCACAATCTATTTTAGCTCTACTTACAAATTTTATGTGCCTCATTATAAAGGCTATTCAAACAACTGAGAAAGTAAATTACTAAATCTAGTTGACTGAGAGATTTGACAGTTATGTAAAATTCTTCCTACTGGTACTAAAATCACAATGTGGATATACCAGTAGAGAAAATAAGTATTATTTAGAATGGTTATTATATATCATTGAAAGTAAAAGTCAGTATTTTAGAGTTTGGATTTAAATAAGCTCTACAGGACTTTGTTTTACAAATAATTATGTTTAGATTTTGGACCATTCTTTCATCTATGATTTATAAAAGGCAAATCTACTATTTTAGGGGGGTGACTTTTTAAAATAAATATTTAGAATCTCCAAAAGGCATTTTAGCTATCAGGAAAGGAATCAATTTTTTAACTACTGAAAAAAATCTATTTGTAATCAAGTCCTGAGTATATTATTTTGTTCAGGTCACATTCTGAGTAAATGCAGACAGAATTGCTTCATGGAAATTTAGTGTGAACTATGGGTGTGTCTGATGCAGACACACATAACTTGGCTTCTGAAGAAAATGAATATCCACATAGGATTAGAACACAAACGTTCCTAGTGATGGAGTCAGTGAGCAGAGATTATTAGGGAACATGTGATGATGCCAAACTGTAATCAAAGGTGATTTTAATCTTTGGGCATATAGCTGGCTTTTTATGTGACTCCTAAAAAGTCTGGATGAGAAGAGAATTTTGTTGGTTTTATTTGTTGTTTTGATTTTGATTCATTTTGAGTCATCACGTTGAGTGTGTTTTTCATCAGATCTTGAAAAATCTTTTTGGGCTATCATCATATGGCTTTTGATTTTAGAATCTAAAGATTGAGTTATTCATATTTTTCCTTTATAAAAGTCCAAAGAGAAGAGCCATTAAAACTTTGGTTAACTAAGAAGCCACAAAGACCTTCACTTACAAAGAATTATCCAGGCATATAATTCTAGCCTCATGTTTAAGTTTTCTGATAAACCTCAGGGGATTCATAGAGCTTCTCCAGTGATTCTTGTGGTGGTATTTGGGTTGAGAGGTGGAGTCACAGTGTGCAGTCATGGTGTGGATCCTCTGCTTCAATCAGAACGATTCCACCTTTATCTCTTACCTATTTATTTTTCATGAAGGCTTTCATTTAAGAAAAAGTTCAAGCAAAATTTAAATACTATTGGCTGAACTCAAATTTGCATGCTTTTAAAAGACACATTATCTAGAATTTAATTCAATGCAATTCATTAACAAATCTATTAATGTAAGTTTTCTATGTCCCCAGAACGTTTCTGTGTATTTTAAATTATTCAACGAAATAGAACCATACAGTATCTTCTATAGTTGAATTTTTATTGAAATACAATTAAAATACAACATTACATTAATTTCAGGTATACAACATAATTCAGTATTTATATATATTGTGAAATGCTCATCATAGTAAGTCTAGTTAACATTTCTCATCATACTAGTTATTTTTCTTGTGATGAGAACATTTGCGTGTCATCCTTGCACAGGGGCCAGCCATGCTAATCTCAGTATCATTCCAATTTTTGTATATGTGCTGCCAAAGCAAGCGCAAGAACATTTAAGATCTGCTCTCTTAGCAACTCTCAAATTTATAATATAGTATTAACTACAGTCATCGTACTGTACATGTCATCCCCATGACATTTATTTTATCCTGGGAGTTTGTACCTTTTGATTACCTTCATGCATCTAGCTCACCCCCTACCCCCTGCTTCTGACAATCACCAGTTTATTCTCTGTATCTATGAGTTTGGTAGTTTTATTTATTTGTTTTCAGATTTTACATGCACTTTACCTGTTAGTGAAATCATATGGAATTTGTCTTTCTCTTCTGACTTACTTCATTTAGTCTAATGCCTTCAAGGTCCATCCATGTTGTCATAAATGGCAAGATTTTCTTTTTTTTATGGCTGAATAAGATTCCATTGGATTTACATACCACATTATCTTTATCCACTCATGCTTCATTAGACACTTGCTTCTATGTCTTGGCTATTGTTAAAAATGCTGCATAGAAAATGAGGGTGCATATATCTGAGTTAGTGTTTTTGTTTCCTTTGGATAAATATCTAGAAGTGAAATTGCTGAATCATATGATAGTTCTATTTTAACTTTTTAAGGAATCTCTATAATTGTTTACCATTCTGCCTGGACCAATGTACAGCCCTTACCCTTCATGGTAGGTGAGCATAAACTTTTCTTTGTCTATACTTCCTTGCTAGGAATAACACTAGTTATTTCTTGTCTTTTTTTCCTTTTTTTTTCCCTTGTCTTTTGATAATAGCCATTCTGACAGATGTGAAATGACATCTCTTTGTGGTTTTGATTTACATTTCTGTGATGATTAGTGATGTCAAGCACCTTTTCACATACCTGTTTGCCATTTGTATATCTTCTTTGGGAAAATATCTATTCAGCTCTTCTGCCCATTTCTTAATGGAATTGTTTGTTTTCTTTTTTGATTTTTGTTTGTTTGTTTTTGCTTTATAGTTTTTGCTAAAACTAAAAACTCATGAGTTGTATGGCTTCTTTAAATATTTTTAATATTAACCCCTTACTGTTTCTATGATTTGCAAACATTTTCTCCTATTCAGAATGTTGGCTTTTCATTATGTTGACATTTGCTATGCAGAAACCTTTTAGTCTGATTAGTCTCACTTGTTTATTTTTGCTTCTGTTGCCTTTGCTTTTGGAGTCAGATCCGAAAAATTATCACCAAAAATGATGCCAACAAACTTACTGCCTGATTTCTGCTAGCTTTATGGTTTCAAGTCTTATGTTCAAGTTTCTAATCCATTTTTAGTTAGTATTTGTATATGATGTAAGATCCACTTTCTTTCTTGTTTCTCTTTTCTTTTTTGTTTGTTGGTTTATTTTGCATGTGGCTGTCCAGTTTTCCCAGCACCATTTACTGAAGAGACTGTCCTTACCTTCATTGTATATTCTTGGCCGTCTTGTCATAAATGAATTGATCATATATGCTTGGGTTTATTTCTGGGTTCTATTCTGTTCCATTGATATATATGTTTATTTTATGCCAATACCATAATGTTTTAATTACTTTAGCTTTGTAATATAGTTTGAAATCAGGATATATGATGCCTCCAGCCTTGTTCTTTCTCAAGATTTCTTTGGCCAAGGCATTTCTGTGGCTCAGTGGTAGAGTGAGATTGAGTCTCGCATCGGGCTTCCCATGGAGAGCCTGCTTCTCCCTCTGCCTATGTCTCTGCCTCTCTCTCTGTGTCTCTCATGAATAAATAAATAGAATCTTTAAAAAATGATTTATTTCGCTATTTGAGATCTTTAATAATTTTGCTTTTAAAGAAATGAAGCAAAAAAAAAAAAAAGGTAACTGTAGAGTTGTCCACTGAATTCTTCTCAAGTAGAGAAAAACCTTTGCTTAGAAATGAGCTCAAGTGGGCATGTATGTAAAATAATATAAGGCCTGTGCTGATTTACTTGTTTTATTTGATACGGGACAAATGAATAGCTAACCTACCCTAAGAAATAAACAGAGATTTAGAGTTAGGTGAGTAGTTAGATTAGAGGATAAGAAAAGTACTCAAGATTATAATCCAGCAAGGGAAAATACAAATCTAAAAGAGAAAAAGATGAAAGAAACAAGGAACAGTGCTGAGCAAAAGGATCAGTAGAATGTATTAAGTTAAAATGAGTAATGGTACATAATGAAAAAAGTTACTATGTAAATTTAAAGAGAAAATTAATATATTTGAGTCAGAGGGAGGGTGGTAGGGGACAAGTTTGGAGACATAATTCTCCTTTTGGAAAAAAAAATCTTAGATTGGGTTTAAAAATATTCAATAAAGGGGGCATTTGGGTGGCTCAGTTAAACATCTGACTCTTGATTTCAGCTCAGCACTGTGAGTTCAAGCCCCATGTTGGGCTTTGTGCTGGGCATGGAGCTCCCTGAAAAAAAGAAAAATATCCAAAAAAAACCCAAAACATATTGTATAGTACATTTAAGAAGCTTGATGTAATATACCTAATGTATATAAATATATACAATAAAGAGTAAATACAGTTTGTTTTTCAAAGACACATGGAATAGTTTTTTAAAATATTAGACTAAAAAGATAATTTAAGAAGTTCTAAGGAGAAAAAAATTTTATACAGATCACATTCTCTGACAACAATGTATTAGAAAAATAATAAATAAAAGTAGCAATGTTTTTCTAGATATGGCTCCTAAGGTAAGGGAAATCCATTTGTTTGGTGTTGAACACTTAGGAAACTGGACTACTTTCTAACACCATACACAAAAATAAACTCAAAGTGGATTAAAGACCTAAACATGAGACCTAAAACCATGAAAATCTCCTAGAAGACAGCACAGACTGATTTTTCTGACATCAGCTATAGCAATATTGTTCTAGATATGGTTCCTAGAATAAGGGAAATGAAAGCAAAAATAAACTGTTGGGACTATATCAGGATAAAAAGCTTTTTCACATCAAAGAAAACCATCAACAAAACAAAAAGAAAACCTACTGAATAGGACAAGATATTTGCAAATGATACATCTGATAAGGAGTTAATACCAAAATATATAAAGAACTTATATAACTCAACACTAAAAAAAAACCAAACAATCCAATTACAAAATGAGTAGAGGACTTGAATAGATATTTTTCCAAAGAAAACATCGAGATGGCCAACAGACACATGAAAAGATGCTCAACATCACTCACCATCAGGGAAATGCAAATCAAAACCACAATGATGTATCATCTTACACCAGTTAGAATAGCTAAAATAAAAATGACAAGAAATAACAAGTGTTGACAAGGATGTGGAGAAAAGGGAATCCTCATGCACTGTTGGAGGGAATATAAATTGGTACAGCCACTGTGGAGAACAGTATGGAGGTTCCTCAAAAAATTAAAAATAGAAATAGTATATAATTTAATACTTTCACTACTGCGTATTTTCCGAAAGAAAATGAAAATACGAATTTGAAAAGATATACACACCCCTATATTAATTGTAGCATTTCTTTACAGTAACCAAGATATAGAAGCAACCTGAATGTCCATCAATACATGAGTGGGTAAATAAAATGTGATATGTATACGTATATACACAGTGGAAGATTACACAGCCATAAAAAGGATGAGATTCTGCTATTTGAGAACAACATGGAGGGTAGATGGTATTGTGCTAAGTGAAATGAGAGACTGAGAAGACAAATACTATATGATTTCACTCACTAAGTGGAATCTAAAAAATGGATAAACAAAAAACAGAATCAGACCTGTGAATATAGAGAACAAACTGGTGGTTGCCAGAAGGGATGGGAGTAAGGTCTTGGGCAAAACAAATACAACTGAGAGGGAGATACAGGTCTTTAGTTATGGAATGAATAAGTCACAGGAATAAAAGGCACAACCCAAGGAATACAGTCAATGATATTGTAATAGTGATATTAGGTGACAGATGGTAGCTACACTTTTGGCGAACATAGCATAATGTATAAACCTGTTAAATAACTAAGTTGGTCACTGAAACTAATGTAACATTGTATGCCAACTATACTCAAATAGAAAAATAAAAAATAAAAGTTCAAAATTGCCACTGGCAATTTAAAAATTAAAAACACTATTTACAAACTATTTAAAAATAACTAATAATGAATGTGGCCAAAATGGTTCTTAACTGAAATGTTATGACCCTAAATGCTCAAAGGTAAAGGTTTAATCAACTAGAAAAATAACAATTAAATATATATAATAGTAAATTAAGAGTGAAATGGTCATTAATAAATAAGTAAATATTTATTGTAAAAATAAATAAGTAAATATTTATAAATAAATAAATAAGTAAATAAGTAAATATTTATTAATAAATAAGTAAATATTTATTAATAAATTAGAAAATTAGAAAAATTAGGTTAATTAATAAATAAGTAAATATTTATTAATAAATTAGAAAATTAGAAAAATTAGGTTTGTTCATTAACCAATATGTGCTTTCAAAAAGATTAATGAAATAAATAAGTAAATATAAATAAATAAGTAAATATTTATTAATAAATAAGTAAATATTTATTAATAAATTAGAAAATAAATAAGTAAATATTAATTAATAAATAAGTAAATATTTATTAATAAATTAGAAAATTAGAAAAATTAGGTTTGTTCATTAACCAATATGTGCTTTCAAAAAGATTAATGAAATAGCAAAAAAAAAGGAATCGTTTTTGTATGTCTTATTTAATCAAAGAAAGGAGACAAAGGAAATTATCATTATAAACCAGAATATAATAGTAATAGGAGGAATATTAAAAGTATCATCTGACTCCTTGCTGCCCTTAATAAAAAGCTAGATGGAGAGAGAGTATAAGAAACAAAAAATTTAATATAAAGGTGCCAAGTCTTCTAAATTAAAAAATAAATAAAACTAATTGCTTTTTCTCAGCATCTTCAGATAATGAATGATTCCAAAATAAATGGGCTTCTGTCAAAGATCGAATTCAAAGCACCAAAGAGAAAACATGTTATAAAGACAAAGCCCTTGTGAAGACCCCATGATTTGAGATACTGTCTCACTCATCCTTTCTATTCGGCACAACGTCCTGTAAGTGTCTTAAGGAAACGCCTTACACACTCTCTCTCGTAAACATCAAGGGCTTCTTGAGAGTGTTAGAGATGTTGTTCTGCAGGCTCACAGAGATCCCTGAAAGAGATAATTTATTTCAAAGAGACTGTGAATGGATTACAATGGAGTCCATTACAAAGTGACTCAAAAAAACCTATGAAGGCTTTATATTTGAAAAAAAGGGGGGGGGGTGGTGCCTGTGCCTGAGTGACTCAGTCAGTTAGATAGACTGGTGATTTTGGCTCAGGTCATGATCCCATGGGTTGTGAGATTAAGCCCCTCAGGTTTTGTGCTCAGTGGTGAATCTGGTTGGGATTCTCTCTCTACCTCTCCATGTCCTCCCACATGCATGCATGCATTCTCTCTTTCTTTATCTAAAAGAAGTATATAAAAAAACAAAGTACTTATCTCATTGTAGCTAAAAATAATAAATGAATGATAGTCATTTTTCTTACTGAAGTATTCTTTATGACATACCATAAGAAGTGAAAATGTCACCACCAAAACCTCAGATTATAAGATTTTAGCCTTATGTTGATTAAGCTCTGTATATTAGTGAAATAATTTTAACTCAGACCATATTAAAATGGTCAAGAAATGGAAAATATTTTTATGGCTTTTAAAGCATTCTTTGAAACAATTCTAGACTATAATAATTTATCTTCATATGAAGCATGATTTAGGAAGTTATAGAAGTAAAAAATCTTTCAAAAGAACAAAATAAATAGACTCTGTGGATATAATATGGACATAATCTCCTCAGAGTGGGTGGGCTTTAAGCATGTACTTTCCCCAGGGCAAAATGCCATGGTTTTGTTTTTGTTTGTTTGTTTGTTTTTCAAAAAACACAAAATAAAAAATGTTCGACAAATTGTTTTAAAATGTATTTTCATGATGTAGAATGACAAAACATTAATAATTTCACAAGAACAGAGTAATAGCCTATGTTATGAATTTAATCATTAAAAGAGTCAGTACAGCCTACTGGTTAAGGCCAAGGGGCTAGAGCCAGACTTCTTGGATTCTAGTTCTGGCTCAGCCAGGTCCCAGCTGAGGATTTAGGGTAAGTTATTAAACTTCTCTGTAAATGGGATAACCACATGACCTGCCCTAGAAGGTGGTCATGAAGATTAAATGAGTTAATATGTGTAAAACCCTTAAAAAAGTATGTGACATATTGGAAGTGCCATTAAGAATAGATTTTTCTTTTGCTTATGCTTATTGTAATATATTAAAACAAAATACAAGTACCATTCATTTGGCACATAGAAGTCTCATTTATATACATCCTCCAGAAAGGTGTTAAAAGTTTTGTATATAAGGGTTTTTATTTTTAAATTTGTAATGCTTTTCCCAGCTATAGCTACTGCTATTTCTGTCTGCCTCTCTGTCTCTGTCTGTCTTTCTCTCTGTCTCTGTCTTTGTCTCTGTCTCTCTCAACAGGGGAGATGTGCTATAACATCCAGTTTGTCTTTTAATTTATTATGGCCACGTATGTCCCATAGTCTTACATCTAAATATTTGTGGAGGACCTTTAACTTGGTCTGCAATATTTGTTGGAAATCTTTTCTTAATTTGTTTTTTTACTACTTTATCATATTCTTGACATACAGATATTTTATAACTATGATTTTCCCTAACGACCACCATCCTACTTTGTCTTCTTAATTTTGACAATTTTAGGTAACTCACATGAGTGGAATCATACAGTATTTGTCTTTTTGTAACTGGCTTATTTCCATTTCCTTTCTTTCTAAGGCTGACGTATATTCCATTGTGTGTATATATCACATTTTGCTTATCCATTCTGTCAATGGACACTTGGCATTGTTTCTATGTTTTAGTTATTGTGAATAATGCTGCTATGAACACAGATAAACAAATATCTCTTCAAGACCCTGCTTTCAGTTATTTTGGATATAAACTCAGAAGTAGAACTGCTAGATTATATGGTAATTCTGTTTTTGATTTTTTTGAGGAACCACCATACTGTTTACCACAGTGGCTGTATCATTTTACATTTCCCACAACAGTGCACAGGGTACTTGAAAATATATTGTTCAAAGGTCATTTCTCATTGCTCCTTGAACCCTCTACTCCCTCCCATAAACCTGTTGTTTCTCCTCTACTGTATAATTGTCCTTGACACACAAATAAGAAATCAAGAACCCCATGTATATAACTTCTTAACTTTTCACCAAGACTTTGTCTCCATTTCCTCTTCTGCCTTGGTTCAGGACCTCATTATTTCTCACCTGAATTTCTTCAATGGAATCCTTACAGAACTCCTACCTTTAGTTTCTCTTTTTTCTAATCCCTACATGGTAGAGTAAGCAGCAGGACATATCACCTTAATGCCCTCCTTTTCCCATCCTCCAGTATGATTCCCCAGTGATAACGTCTTTCTTCCATGTCTTTAGGCAGAGCATTGAGAATGGAAGCAGCAACCCCCTAATGAACTGATAGTCTCTATTACACGGCTTATGTTGTAAAAGAATTCAGTACAAGATAATGTCAGTCATGAAATGGTGGACAAAAAGCATTCATACTTGTTATTTCAATCTTGAATAATTCATGATGACCACTTTTTCAGTGCAAAAGAATATGAAGAAAAACTATTTAAAAATCAATTTTGTAAATACGATTGGAACACATTTCAGATAATTTGAGGGGGGAAAGGGATATTTGTAACCTGGAACGTGCGCTGTGATTCTCTTCCTCTCAACATGCCATGGGACATCCTTCTTGCTTTTAGAGTTGTCTTTGTAGCATGTAAATTTAATAATGCTACTCATTTGCTTTGAAACCTTTCAATGGCTTCCCATTGCCCCTGGACAAAATCGCAACTGTATATGATAAGCACTTCAGGACAAGTCCTCCACATCTCACTTGTCTCATTTCTTTCATCTTACCATGTTTGGTGAGCACTAGCTCTTTTACACCTTTTTGCAAGTCTTTAAATGTGATTATATATATATACACTTTTTTAAATGCTGCATTGTCACTGTTCTGGTTTTCCTTGTTTACTTGTGTGTGTGTGTTTTTTTTAAAGATTTTATTTATTTATTCATGAGAGACAGGGAGAGGCAAAGACATAGGCAGGGGGAGAAGTGGGCTCCCTGTGGGGAGCCCAATGCAGGACTCCATCCCAGGATCCCAGGATCACGCCCTGAGTGGAAGGCAGATGCTCAACCACTGAACCACCCAGGTGCCCCTACTTGTCTTTTTATCTTACCCAGAGAGTCCCTTCTCTACATGACTCCTGAGTGCCTCACAGGCTGGAATTGGTATAGTAGATGAACAGTCAGTTTGGGGATTGAACACCATCTCTACTTTTAATACAGAATGTTAGTTTTCTGATCTCTAAAATTTGCAACTAATTGTCCAATTCAGGTCACTGGAACTCTAGGCAATGACCTGCTTTTGGGAAATATTAGGTACTTTTGCAAAGAATGTTTGGATCAAGGGGTTTATGTGTAAAGTTGGAGATTTTTGAGTAATCTTTTAGCATTTAATTCATTTCTCCCCCTCAAAGTTTTTGAAAGTTTGTGAAAAAACCCTATAGACTCCCAAGAAAGGTATTAACATCATACTCTAGGGAACAAATCCCCTTTGCTCATATGGAAACAATCTCCTCCTGACCTCTTTATTTACTGAGACCTAATAAGGCTACATCAAATCTGAGGCTGCTTTTTGTGAACTGGCTGGTTTTAATCCATTTGGCCACAGAATAGAACCTAAAGTGTTTTTATGGTTCACAGTGAGAATGTTTTTTACTGAGTTCTTACACAACACAAGCCATGTAATAGGTACTATGAGTTCATCAAGTGGTTGCTGCTACATTCATATTGTTGTTGTTGTTGTTGTTGCTGTTGCAAAAATCATTATTATTGCTTTTTGGTGCACACCATGGATGAGTTCTGTATATGAACTATAATTCTTTACTCCTAGACATTTTAAAAAATAATGTTTAGAGTGATGGAGTTCGGACCGCAGAGGGCCAAAATGTAGTTCTTCCACTTACTAGCTTTTGACAAGTCACTTTTATTTTCTAAGAACCCACTTCCCCATACATAAAATAGAGATCATAACAGGGTGGTTGGGAAGACTAAATAATCTGATTTATATTAAATATTTAGTTCAATGCATGTTACAGAGTAATCAGCAATTAATATCAAACTATTGTTTTACGACTAAATCTAAATCATTTCCCACCACTTAACTTACCTTTACATACTTAGCTAATGCATAACATCAAAAGTGAGAATTCAGTGACAAGGTTATCTCCATTTTTCTTGAGATCCAGACATCACCATCTATCTACACAGAGGTTATTTTGGTTATTATTGTTAAATGGTATGTTGTTACTTGAAAAGTATTCAGCTTGACTTAGAAATACATTTAATTCCCATTTAACTTTTATTCCAGATTCAGGCATATATGTTTTATTTAAAATGAACAGCTAGGCAAGGATTACTTTTGGTAGATGTTTAAAAGAATTTCTCATAAAGAAAGAACAAAATAATGTCTGAACATCTGGTAAAATTCTAAGCCTACAAACACATAATTTAAACTTTTTTTTTTTTCCTACAGGGATCTATAAAATTGCCACATACCCACAGTCCTCCCATTTCTCATGCATAATGTATCAGCAACTTTCTTAAAATCTATCACATTAAAGACAGAATAAGTGAATAATAAAGCACATAATGTTTTTTTAAAAGAAGAAGAAAAAGAAAAAAACACCAGGCTTTTCTTTTTCATTAGAACTCCTATCCCTACCGCAAACAAGTTCACCCTTATATGCTTTTAGAAAATCATGAAGACAAGGGTTAGGATTTAGGGATCACATATCCTAGCCCTGTTTGGATAAGAAAACATAAGGAATTATGAGTGAGGAATATAGTCTGTAAAGAAGTACCCCTAGAGGGATCCCAAGAATTGTAACCTTTGACCCTGGTTTGTGGATTGCGTTTGGTAGGAAAAGTCTAAATAAAATCAATATAAAAAGTTCTTTGAGGGGTTCCTGGGTAGCTCAGTCCTTGAGCATCTGCCTTCAGCTTGGGTAGTGATCCCAGGGTCCTGGGATAGAGCCCCACATTGGGCTCCCTGCTCAACGAAGAGCCTCCTTCTTCCTCTTTCCTCTGCCTGCTGCTCCCGCTGCTTGTCCTCTTTCTCTCTTGCTCTCTCTCTCTCTCCCCCAAATAAATAAATAAAATCTTTAAAAAAAAGTTCTTTGAGAATTTTCTTATTTTGATTATTTTCTTGTTTTCATCATTTGTTTATGTTAATCATTAAAGTTTTACTTTCAAACTCAGAGAGCACTGTGAGTGGACTTGTTGTAGATGCATCATCTGGCCTAAGGATGCTTTGTATTTCCCTGATGGCAAGTGATGCAGAGCATGAGAATGGGGAAAATTAACAAGGCAGGAAACAACAAATGTTGGAGAGGATGTGGAGAAAAGGGAACCCTCTTACACTGTTGGTGGGAATGTGAACTGGTGCAGCCACTCTGGAAAACTGTGTGGAGGTTCCTCAAAGAGTTAAAAATAGACCTGCCCTACGACCCAGCAATTGCACTGTTGGGGATTTACCCCAAAGATTCAGATGCAACGAAACGTCGGGACACCTGCACCCCGATGTTTCTATCAGCAATGGCCACAATAGCCAAACTGTGGAAGGAGCCTCGGTGTCCATCGAAAGATGAATGGATAAAGAAGATGTGGTTTATGGCCTAAGGATGCTATAGAAGCAGGATGCTTCTTCATTGAAAGATGGCTATCAGCTCTGTGTTTGTATCAGGAATCCCGTACTGATAACCAAAATTTACTTTTCACATTTCTCCGTCCTTACCTCCTTCCTATCTTCCAACTCTGGTTTAATGCCACTGTTTCCAGCCACCCCTGGGACCCACATATCATTCACCCTCCCTTTTGCCTCTGCAGTGTAGATTTTCTACACTAGTACTTCTTGCTAAATCTATGAATGTACTAACACCTCACATTTCTTTGCTCTGCCTTCTGCTCAACCACCTTATCATTCTCTTCTATTTTATTTTAAATACCTTGATAAAGTAATACCTAAACTCTGTCTCCACTTTTTTACTTCTCATTTATACCTCACACCATTAGAATTTAATATCTTTTCTCATCTTCCTACTGAAATTGTTCTCTCAGAAGTCAGTAAAATAGGCTAAATATAGTAATTAGTTAGGCGTATTCATTTCTGTGGCCAAATTGTGAGCTACTTGAGTCTAGGAACTGTGTCTTTTCTTAGTTTTGTAGCTCAAACACCTAGAACAGTATTTGCTAAGTAATAAACACTTACTAAATATTTATTCAATTATATATTCAAACTTCTTGATAAAAAAAATTCTGACACTCTAGAAAGAAGAAAAAACTGGAAATGATCTTCTTAAAATCCTCAACAGATCCTGTGCAATAAATGCTATTATCTCTACTAGTTAGGGAGTGAAGAAACTTATTAAGAATAAATTAATATTTCTTGAGTGCATTTTTACAGGCACCAAATTATGGGATTAACATACACTGTCTCATTTACCCTCTCAACAATCCCAGGTGTTCAGAATTATAATTTTCATTTTTACCATTAGAAACTTAAGACTCACAATTTAATGTGCTTAAGGTTGCAAAGTTGTGAGCAGCCACAGTAGGATTCAAGCTGATGTGTGACTGATTCTAAACTTGGTGCTCATTCTACTCTTTTTTTTCAAACATGTTTAATATCATATGTCAGCAGCTTTCCGATGTGGGCATGAGTATTCCTGGGGTCTCCAAAGACTTTCCTGGAGATTTACTGGCATAGAGAATTTTAGGTACTCAGTTTCTAGTCAGGGTATCATATAGGTTCTACTTTCCACCGTTCACATCTACCATTCTTCCACTTTTAAAAGAAAGACACCCTAATCTCTAATGTTGCCATGGAAGATTGTCCCAGAGAGTTAAAAAAAAAAAAAAAAGCAACTTTATGGTGGCCAAAAGACAGTTCAAAAATATCAGTGTCTGTTAAGTGTTCTTTACCAGGGTACCATCCTGTTTCCATTATATATTTTTCATGGAAGAAGAGTTAAAAGGTTTCAACTTTAATTTTGATGAATTGGTGTTAAATCTATAAGTAAAAGCAAAACCAGTTAAATTAATTATTTATAAAAGTTAAAATTTGTAACATAAAATAATATTCTGTATTTTCTTCAATACTTTTCCCTGCTTATGGGTGAAACTACTTCTTTATCATTTTTTTTAACATGGGTAAAATTCCTCTGCCTGCTGTCACTCCTCACCACTTTTTTGGTTTATTCATATTACATTTTGATTAATTTAATACAATGTGTGCCATGTAAGACTCAGTAACAATGACTAACACTTTGATAAGCCCACCCTTAACTGGCTGAATACTTTCTCTTCTTTGCTAGTATCACGGAGTCCTACTCTTTTTAGCACCAAGAAATATTATTTATTCATGAGTACGTGCCTCAACCAGTTGGAAAAATGCTCCGTGTACATTACCAAACAATGTGTTCCTCAAAATACACTTTTATTACAAAAACTATCAATATTTGGATTCTATTGATATGGTTTTGGTCAATTATATACAAATAATATTTGAAGAAAGCTTTTAATGCTTAGACCCTGAAGCAGCAGAAAGTTAAATAAAAAGCATTCTACGTGGATGGAACTGGAGGGTATTATGCTGAGTGAAGTAAGTCAATCGGAGAAGGACAAACAGTGTATGTTCTCATTCATTTGGGGAATATAAATAATAGTGAAAGGGAATACAAGGGAAGGGAGAAGAAGTGTGTGGGAAATATCAGAAAGGGAGACAGAACATAAAGACTCCTAACTCTGGGAAATGAACTAGGGGTGGTGGAAGGGGAGGAGGGCGGGGGGTTGGGGTGAATGGGTGACAGGAACTGGGGGGGCACTTGACGGGATGAGCACTGGGTGTTATTCTGTATGTTGGTAAATTGAACACCAATAAAAAATTTATTTAAAAAAAGCATTCAAATACATTTAAATATCTTTGTTATAGCAAAGTACGTTAGGGTGATTTTAAGGATAATAAGATATCAAAATGGGACATAATTATGTAGGGGTGATACAAAGGAAATACAAGTTCATGGAGAAAAGAGAAGTCAAACAGTAACTTAAATGAATTTGCTCATGTATTTTATTTATTTATTTATTTACTTATTTATTTGAGAGAGAGAGAGAGAGAGAGAGAAAGAAAGTGTGCATGTGTGCAGGAGCCAGGGGAAGGAAGGGCAGAGGGAGAGGGAGAGGCAGAGAATCTCAACCTGACACCCCACTGAGTGGAGCCTAACACAGGGCTTGATCCCATGACCCTCAGATCACAAGCAGATCCAAAATCAAGAGTCAGCTTAACTGACTGAGCCACCCAGATGCCCCGTTCATGTATTTTTAAAATGAATAATGATTGGTATTAAAACACTACCATATATGTTATACTGGATAAATAAAAGTGATGAAGGAGTTTTATTTTAAAATGTCTAATTTAAATTGCATCAGAAATCACCGCATTTATAACTACTTAAACTTTGAAATTTTGTTGGCTTATAAATGTTCCAGGGGTAGAAGTGTTTTCAGAATTCCTTTAGGAGATGTATGAGCCAAAATTTTGAAGACAACTTTGTAAAAAGTATAGAATGTGGTAGGGAGTTCCCTAAACATACACAGAAAACTCCAAAACCCCTGGCAGCTTCTACCTTCCCGGAGGCTTCACTAATTCTGTGAATTTGGGCAAATTACTTAACTTTTCTGGGTCTCCTTTTCCTCACCTACAAGTAGGTATAACCATACCCACCATTCAGGTGGTTGGAAAAAGAAGGAAGTTTATATAATGCAGTTAGTACAGTCTTGGCACACAGAAACCTTTCAATAAAAAAAACCCATTGCTAGTATTTTTTTATTGATATTATTGTTATTGTTACATTTTAATGACCAGGCATTAACGGCCCTGATATCAATTTGCAGTGGATTTGCCAGCACTTGGGAAGGGTGGATCTGTGTCAACTCTCATATCCAAATTTCTTTCATTTAGTGAGGGCACAAATGTTCACATTTTGCTTCATTGTGAATCTGTTTCTTGTTTAAAATTTTTCTGGCCTTTCCTGTAACTGCCTCTCCAGTGCTCTTCCTTTCCCTCCCCCAAATACTGGCCTGAGGCCCACTCAAAGGTTTCTCTCTTCACTTTTGTCCAAACTGCTCGTCTCAGCATGAACTCTACCTTGTTGACTTCCTTTACCCGCCGCCCCCCCATGCCCTGTCCTGCTGTCCACCAACACAAGTTGTCCATCTTCTGACTCTCCCCCAGGGGCCAGGAGAGCCCCCATTCCATCTTAAGCAAACTCCTAATTCTTCTGGAGAAACTCTATGCAAAATTATTTTGAGATTAGATGTTATGCATCGTATCATTTTAATTAGTTAACATGTTAAAATTGTCAAAAGGAAATGCTGATAGACAGGCCAGGTTGTAAGTCATTCCTCAACAAAAATGCATTATGTCAGTGAAACAGCAGGAAACCAGAACAGGCTATTGTGCACTGAATGAACTTTCTGAAACTTTAATTGTGAGCTACGTATTACACTCAATCATGTGGTAAAGCAGTACTGTCCAGAAATATGCTAAGGAATTGGTTAAGGAACAATCTTGAATTTCCAAGATGAAGGAAATTGTAAAAAATATAGCAATACCCTTCCTTTTCAGCTTTATTAATAACCTACTTGAAAATAAATGTTTGCCACGTTCGAAGTCCACAAGGACAGTTGAAAAATATTATTGGAGAAATAGAGGAGATAGCAATCTCAGAAACATGAAAGAAGAATTCTTTCCATTAAACATAAATTTAAGCATCTTCCACTTGGCAGTTTGACATGCCAACCCTTCCTCTCCTGCCCCTGACCACTTATTAATATTTAATATATACAAATTGGAGCCCTTGGGTGGCTCAGTGGATTAAGCGTCCAGCTCTTGGTTTTGGCTCAGATGATGATCTGAGGGTTGTGAGATCAAGCTGCATGTCAGGCTCTGAGCTCAGCACAGTCTGCTTGAGACTCTCTCTCTCCTTCTCCCTTTGCCCCCTCCCCCACATGCATGTGCTTTCTCCCTCTCAAATAAATAAATAAATTTGTAAAAAAATATTTAATATATATAAATATATACACATACCATATATGTAAGTTATAAAGCATAATCATAATGATAATAATACATTTATGAATCCACCACCTAACTTTAAATTACAGAGTATTATTAGTTCTGTGTTAGATCCTTATGCTCCACGGAACCTTTCCTACATTTTCCATTATATCTCTTGCCACTTTTCATTTGCTTGAGGCACAAATGATTTGTGTAGACTCATCCAAATGCTTCTACTCACCCAAGTTTTAAAAATCTCTTCCCTTTCTTGTTCTTTATCTGTTTAAAGGGATCCCATTCCTCAAGGGCCACATCAAATCCTCGCTCTACAGCAACATCCCATACCACACTTGCTCAGAGCAGAGTACTCCTTCCCTTTAGCAAATGTAATACTTAATGTCTGTACATTTTCGTGCTAGTTTCCTTCCTAAAATAGTAGGTTATCTTAGCTAATTGATGGGTACTTTCCATTCATTTGTTCAATAACTCATGCAAAACCCACAAGGTCTGGCATTAGTCTAGGCAGTGGGGCAAGAGCTGAGCTGCACTCCTTGCAGGCATCATCTCCCACGCTCCTCCCAGTCATCTGTGTGCTAACACTGGTGTTATCCACAGCTTACAAATGAGGACATTGTGGCTTGGAGAAGCTAAGCAACTTGCTTAAAGTCACACGGTAAGTAAATGAGTGGAGATGCTGAGATTGGCTTCAGAGCCCAAGCACTGTTGATTTACTGTCCCACTGCCAGACTCTTCACTGCCATGGTGACCCACTGGCTGAATAGAGTCACATGCTTAGTACACATAGTTGTTCCTGCAGATAATTCCTAAGCCTCCTAGGTACAATCTGTTCTTGGTCAGAGTTCTCTTGAATCTTTTTTTTTTTCTCTCCTGACAGGCAGTACTTTTCTTCCCATTTTGCTAGTTCCAATCTTTTGTTGAATGACTGCTTTAAAACTCTCACATTTTCTTT